>NC_059275.1:17827232-17939732 GCF_017591435.1 Portunus trituberculatus
GGGAACAAATGCCTCGATACCTCCCTTTAAGACCTAATCTTTCGAGTGTGGTATATGGTCCACGGAGTTTGTCCCTTTCAGCCGTGTGTGTGTGTGAGTGTGTATGTACTCAGGGGTGATCCTTGGGCATTTCGAAACAGAAAAGAAACGACAGCAGCAGTCAGACATTGGAAAGCTTCTTCCGAGGCTTATCAGAGTTATACCACGATTAGATAAGAGCCAGCGCGTTACAATGTTTACATCACCACAGATAAAGGTTTTATGACTTGGATCACTGTGTGGCTTTTACACATCAATGCAGTATAAAGCTCCCTCTGTACGTACCCTACTTGGTATATTTCTACTCTCCTTTGCCTTTCTCTCTTTCTCCATGATTATGAATAAGTAGAATAGAGCTATAGATTAAAGGAAATAATGATAAATACATAAAATAAAGCTTGATGGTGATGTATCATAGTAAAATAAAGCAAACTTTGATGTTGGACCATTATCTCGATCCCGCAGGAGCCGCCAATGGTTCACCTCCTGCTGGAGGAGCTGCATGCTGAGGGCCTCGGTCTGCAGCCCACCATGGGTGAGGCGCCTGTCTTTTACTGCTCCCCTCTTCGTGTGTGTGTGTGTGTGTGTGTGTGTGTGTGTGTCATCTATTTCACTGGCAAACTGCATTTCAGTGGACCTTTTCTTTTCTGCGATTCGAGAGAGAGAGAGAGAGAGAGAGCTAATGGCGGGCGGGAGTCTATAGCCAGTCAACATCAACAAACACGTAAATGAAAGCATGTTCATAAGGTGTGAGTGTCTATTTTCTTCCCAGGCAGCTGCTCCCCGCCCATGGTGTTCCTGAGGGCAGCAGTGGGTCCCTCCTCCCGCTTCACCACCTTCACCAGCACCTCCACCACCCGCGCCACCCAGGACACCCTCACCATGTGGGTGTTGTGAGACCTCTGCACGTCACTCGTGTATTCAAATTGTAGCTTTTGAACACTGATTCATATACTACTCTTTTTGCATTCTTTGTTGATACTACTACTACTACTACTACTACTACTACTACTACTACTACTACTACTACTACTACTACTACTACTACTACTACTACTACTACTACTACTACTACTACTACTAGACTTATTATTGCAGGAACGTTAGCAACATGTATACTGAAACACTACTTCTAGAAATCTGGTAAGTGTAACCCTCTCTCTCTGCTTGAAGACTACAGTAATGACTTCCACTACAGCCTGTTAAAAGGAGCTGAGGTATGATGAAATGATTGAGAGTGACTTCCCTGCCTTACTCTGTTGGTTCACTTCTTCATCCTGCTTCATGACTCGCTGGCAGGGACACCACCTCATCTCTATAACACTGGGAGGAAGGATAGTGTATATTCATATGCCTATTTCTGCTTTCCTATTTATGTTTCTCACGGAATTGAGGCATATTGTATAGTCTCTTTAAATTTACTTTTTTTTTTTTTTTTTTTTTGCTCTTTTTCACTTTCTCAGGCAAAGACTAGTAGTTTATTAAGTTTATTAATTGCATGTGTGTTTCACTGTTTGATCTGCTGCAGTCTCTGACGAGACAGCCAGACGTTACCCTACGTAACGAGCTGTGTGTGTGTGTGTGTGTGTGTGTGTGTGTGTGTGTGTGTGTGTGTGTGTGTGTGTGTGTGTGTATTTACCTAGTTGTAGTTTTACAGGTCCTGGGCTTTATGCTCATGTGGCCCCGTCTCCATATCTACACTTATCCAATTTTTCTTTAAAACTATGCACACTCGTTGCTGTCACCACTTCTTCACTCAAACTGTTCCACGTCTCAACACATCTTTCGTGGGAAACTATATTTTTTAACATCTCTCAGACATTTTTCCTTTCTCAGCTTTTTACTATGCGAGCTTGTGCTTCGAATGTCATATTCTTCTCTCAAGATCAGTTTCTCGTTATCCACTTGGTCCATTCCGTTGATCAATTTATAAACTTGTATCAGATCCCCTCTCTCCCTTCTCTGTTCCAGGGTTGGTAGATCCATAGCCTTTAGTCTCTCCTCATATGTCATCCCTTCAAATTCTGGAACCATTCTTTGTGTGTGTTTGTGTGTGTTTCACTGTTTAATCTGCTGTAGTCTCTGACGAGACAGCCAGACGTTACCCTACGGAACGAGCTCAGAGCTCATTATTTCCGATCTTCGGATAGGCCTGAGACCAGGCACACACCACACACCGGGACAACAAGGTCACAACTCCTCGATTTACATCCCGTACCTACTCACTGCTAGGTGAACAGGGGCTACACGTGAAAGGAGACACACCCAAATATCTCCACCCGGCCGGGGAATCGAACCCCAGTCCTCTGGCTTGTGAAGCCAGCGCTTTAACCACTGAGCTACCGGGTGTGTGTGTGTGTGTGTGTGTGTGTGTGTGTGTGTGTGTGTGTGTGTGTGTGTGTGAGAGTTATCATGGAAACTACTAAGTATATGCAATTCCTTCATTTTTTTTTATTTATCAAGACTCCTCTGTTTTTTCTCCAAAGTTTGTTTTACTCATACTTGTCAGAGCAATTAGCTTTTTACTAAATCTTGAACAGAATAGCAATGGTAAAAAGAAATAAGATGATGTTGAATAGGAGGGAAAGAATAGCAAACACTAACCCAGAATAACAATGGTAAGAGTTGAGGAAGATATTGAATAGGGGAGGAGTAAGGAGACACCCACTTACCCTGCTGGTGGTGATGCAGGAGTGTACCAACGCTAGCCTCATTGGACATGCCGCCAGCTGCACCGATGATCGATGTCCTCTCTCGCCTCATCAAGCACGCCAAGGACCGCACCAATCCCTCTTCCCCCTTCAAGTCAGTTTAACCCCTTTCAAGTCTGTTTCATCCCTCTTCAAGTTGGTTTCATCCCCTTTCAAGTCAGTTTATCCCCTTTCAAGTCAGCTTAATCCCTTTCGATTCTGTTTCATCCTCCTTCAAGTCAGTTTAATCCCTTTCAAGTCAGTTTAATCCCTTTCAAATCAGTTTATCCCCCTTTAAGTCAGTTTCATTCCCCTTCAAGTCAGTTTCAATCCCTTTCAAGTCAGTTCATAGGCAGGATCTCAGTGTTCACAGCATATATTTTCTATAACATCTACTACAATCATCATACATACTTGTGTGTAGTCCCTGCTTTACAATTAATGGAGAAGTTGGTGCAATTTCATCATCATAGCACCACTGATAATGAGCTTCTTTGCTTCCTAACTAGTCTTGTAGGTCCTTAAAGGTCTTGGGACATGAATGTTGTTCTGGCTCCAATGTCGAAGGCACTGTCTGATATTTAGATCAGTTTCTCAATGTTCTCTTATGAAAGGAACAAGGGGACATTGTAGCCTCTTCCCCGCCTCACCCCCAGGGCCAACAAGGAGTCTGCAGCACCAGACAGTGTGACACAACCACCGCACCATTCCCACGACACTTCCACCATTGATGTCTCTGTCTGTGAGAATGGAACAGCTGACCAGGAAGACTGTGCCGAGCCACAGGACCTGACAGAGATCACTCCCCCGGCAGATGAGGAAGGGAGTCCAAAGAGTGAAGGTGGACCATCGGAAGTGGCAGATGCCACTGACATAGAAGGTGGTGAGGCGAACATGTCAGACGACACCACTGACACACTCAGCCCACACAGGCAAGTAGTAACAAGCACTCCAAAGAACAATTCAGGCAGTTTCCAGACTCTTGATGTTTCATCTCTCAGTGACAAGGGCACTCACAAACCCTTGGAGAAGACCAAAAGCAATATAGAGTCCTTCAAGAAGCTGTCTGTCACCAGTCTAAGAGCTTCATTCCGTTCAAACTTCAACAAAAACAAGCAGAACGGATCTGTGGCATCCTTACAGAAAGGAGGGAAACCCTTTGACACAGCCTCTCTGGGGTCACAGGGCAGTGGCCAGGACATGACAAACGATGGGTCCAGTAGTGGCCCGTGGTGTGAGGGTGAAGACAGTGACATGGACCACAACCAGCTGGACCGTGAGAAGTCTCGCAGTACACTCAGCATAACATCCTTTTCCCGCCTGAACCTCAGCCTCCGCCTCTCATCCAAGAAAGCATCACAGGTCATGAGGAGGATTGGCAGCAAGAAGAAGAAGGTGTCCCGAAGTGAGAGCTCCACTCCGGTGCCTTCCAGACGACAGCAGCAGCAGCAGCAGCAGCAGCAAGTCTTCACGATAGAGAACTCTCCTGAACATCTCCAGAAGTACACAGAACCTGAGCCCTCATCACCTCCCCGCAAGACTGAAGCCACACTTTCCCCAGAGGAGGAAGCATTTAGCCGCACTCCTCACACAAGAAAGTCCATTCGCAACATGTTCAAGCCTCGATCCCTGAGGACTTTCCGCAGTCTTGGGGACACCACTGCCAAGTCTCCTGCCCAACCAGACAAAAGTGACAGCACAGATGACACCCAGGACAGAGCTGACAGTGTTGTGCAAAATTCCAAGCAAGCTCCTCAGAATCCAAAGGAAATTCATGAGTACTTGTCTGAGCTTGGCAAGGCACATTTGAAGGCTGAGCTGCTTGCCCACACCAGCATTCCCATCAAGGTGAGGTGCTGGCCACACAAGCATGAGAAGTTGTTGCATGTTATTAGATTCAGCAGACTGTCTCTTCTGCTTCTTAATGCTGTTGTATATCAGTGAAACAACAAAACTGCATTCTATTCTTTTCATGGTGTACAAGAGTCATCCCAGCCTGTCTTGCACCATCAGAAGGCATGTATTGTCTGGTGAGCATAACCTTAAAAATTTTCCTGGCAGAGTTTAGTTGGTAAGTGGAAGAAGGAAGGGTGGCTGGCACTCACTGTGGTGAAGAAGGAGTCAGTTCCAGGCCAGAAGAAGAAGAAAGGGACCAGGACAGCTGAGGAGCACAGCAAGAGCAGAGCCGGGTGCAGGTTCCACATATGCCTCACCCTACCCTCCCCAGAGACTGAACTGGCAGTGTCTGGCTATGACACTTACTATGTGGCACTGCGGAAGCTGGTCCACACCTACCTCAGTACAATGGTGAGGGGGAACTAGGGACAGAAAGGAAGGGCAATCATTTTGTGGCTTGTATTATAAAACACTTTGTTCTCATATTATATATATTGTCAGAAGTCACAGATAACTCATTGAATTTTCTGTTAAACTCTCACTGAAATTCTGCAAACATCTTCAAAACTTCCAATCGTTTTCATACTGTATCCTGATTAATTAGCACTCTACCCATTGTAGCAGTCAGTCTGTACTTCTCTTGACAATGACATTTTGTTTCTCTCCAGCATGGCAGTCTGGCAGGCTACCGCGGGGAAGTCGGTCCTTCAGGTGACATCCTTCTGCAGCAGTTGACCTTCTTTTCACGAATATCTGAGAAGCACAGGAGCCTTGCCAAGTGGCTGGTCATGGCAGAGGTGAAATCTGGTGACCCTGGCATCCTGCTGCCTCTCCTGCGGGCCATCAAGACACACCTGGAAGCGGGCGTCTACCTCACTGCTCAAGTACACTTTGTGGCTTTGACTTGAGATATGGAATCTTAATGTGCCCTTTTAGGAATGCAATAGAAACAGCAATTTTAATTTCCTCCATCACATCACATACAGACTTTACTTATTACTCACGCAATCAGTTCCTCCTCAGTACACCTTGAGTTGCTGTCTGTTTCCTTCCCCACCACAGAAACGTCAGCTGAGTGTCGCCTTGGTCACCTGGGTGAGGAAGGTTCTGTCAGACGAATTTGAGATGTTGCATTCCTCATTCCCCAGAAGAGATGGAATGCTTGAGCTGGCCAGACTGGAAAACTTCCTCAGGTAAAATATTTTGTAACACAAATGCTGTGATCTTTGGCAGCAAAAGGGTTATTAGAAAGTCATGCTGGATGCTGGTCCCCAAACTCTTCATCCCTTGCTATTAGCTTCTGTTCATGAAGCATTTTGGAGTGAAGAAACTTTAGTATGTGTGAGAGCATGATTTATTATTTCACTTGAGGAGCTAGACAATTTGTCAAGCAAGCATGAAACTATTGTATAAGCACTAAAAGATTTTAATCCCTTGCTTAATCCTTTTTGCTGTCAGTAAGTCTTTTTACCCCTTCAGTACTGGGACACATTTTTACCATGAGTTTGTGTACTACTACATGATTTTATTGACATTAGGAAGGGTCTATGGAGGTCACAATATTACTAGCCAGACTCTTCGCTATTTCAATCCCGCACTTAAGTTTCTGAAGGTGCATAAAATTGCTAAATAGTAAGCAGAATAAATATGAAAACACATCATGGTACTCAAGGGGTTAAGATTGTGCTCTCAACTTGTAACAAACTTTTTGTGAAACTTGAAGCATCATGCTGGTCAAGGGATGAAATATGACATGCAGATTTTAGGAAGAAACTATGCAATATGGAAGTGTTATTGGTACCTTCTCACTCTTCTCTTGTCCCTCTCAGGTGCTTCAACACAGTGGAGAATTGTTATGAGCTGCGGATACTATTTGAGCGAGAGGCAGCACCCCATGGCCACAACGCAATCTCAGACCTTCTTCAGGATGTTCTCGTCAAGCATGCTGATACTTGGTGTGTGTTGTATGCTGTTTCTCTCTCTCTTGCTCTTATGTCAATTTCTACTCAGCTATCAAACTCACTATGCAGATTATGGGATCAATTTGGGGTAACTATACTTAACACACATGCATTCACCTGCATAACTAATTCAAAGAACCTTTCAGGGTAGAAGCACTAAACAAGGAGAAGCTGAAACAGGAGGTGTCTGCAGGAGAGAATGATGCAGGGAACACCACCACCATCACCACCACTAGTGATGCCAGAGTTTGGGTTGTGTGGCAAGACTCCCTGCGCCGAGCCAGCATACTCACCAAACCTGTCCTAGACTTCCTCTTCATCTCCTTCCACACTTACCAGCCCATCTTCATGCTGTAAGACTATGGACCATGCTCTGGAAAACATTCTTGAGAATGCAGCTAATCACCTCTGATGCCTTTGAAAATAATCATGTTGTCATGTGTGTTCAGATGAGAGACAGATAGAGAAATAGATAGTAAATACTCTTTGCACTGAGCCAGTATGCTGCTGCTACCTTTACTACTTCCACTGCTGTTGCTTTATCCTGAACAGGGAACTCTCAGTGGACTACATGTATATGGTACTGCCCCGGATGCTGAAAGCAGCGGCTCACCTCCTCAACCCAATGCTCAAGTTTGATGTGGACGGCGCTGTGCCCTACGTGATGGCTAAAGACCTAGCGGCTGCCGCTCAGGCCACTTGGGCACTTGTCACTAACCTCAGCAGCATCAACAAGTTGGTGTTTCTACTCATTGTCGTATGTGTTTTGTATTGAGATATCCTGATTTGATAGCAAGGTATGGCTGCAGAAAGCTCATCTGAAAAAATAGGCAGAAACAGAAGTCCAGGAGCTTTGCCCTTCTGACCTCAGTCTCCCTGCAGAATTGGGATTGACAGCAGGCTCCCTCAACACCTCATCCTGCCAGCATACCGGGATGCCTTTGCAGTAGTGATGCACCACTGGCTGGTGCTCAGCAAACACCTTGCACTGCAGGAGTTCCACAAAGATATTCAGGAGGATCAGTTTGTGGCCATTGACCACTCGCAGGGCTATAGCCAGTCTGCCATGGGTGTGGCTGACCTCATGAAGGCAGTGAGTACTAGATTTTATTTTTACTACGTGATTTCTAACATGATAAAGGAAGAAATGTCTGTGTCACATTTTCAAAGAAATATTAGAAAGCTTAGTTTTGAAGTGACTAAATATTCCATAAATGTTCAAGTCTTGGGCAAGGGTTCGGGTAAAAAGAGTCTGTTTCAGAGTTTGGCAGTTCACTCAGTGCATTTTGTGGGTGACAGATGATGAAGCGCATGTGTGACGTGCAGTGGCCAGGGGGTGTGGGTCCAGGGCCCTCCACCCTGCAGGCAATGGGACAGCAGATGATGGAGCTGGCAGCCCAGTATGCTGAGGAGGTGACCCACGCCTACGTTAGCATTGCAACACAAGGCAACAAAATCCCCACAGAGGCCAGTATTTCATGCTGGTAAATGGCACTCAAGTATTGACAAATATGTAATGCAAACCATTTACTTGTGAAATTCATTCAGCATAATCGTAAGAAGAAAAATGAAACAGATTTCAGTCATTTTTTTGTAGAAAATAAATTTTTGTAAAGTAATGATTTATTTGAACTGTTTATGTTAATGAGAAACAGTTATTATTCATCTTTCAGGTTTTATTTTGAAACTTTTTCATACAGCAAAAAAATGAAGTATAGCATTTATAAAGTAATAGCAAATACAAAGTATATAGGGCAAAGTGTGAAATATTTAATGTATAATTAAGAAATGTTAATTTGAAATGCCAGTTAATTTTGGGGCATTTTATTATCACCTCTTTTCCATTCACATGACCTGTGACAGTCACTCTGTGAGACTGGTAGACATTCCAAATGCAGCAGTTACCTAGTGACTGACAGATTCTCCACACTTGATTTGCTTCCACACATCTCAATATCTGCCTGGCATTCTCAGGTGTGTGTGGTGGTGAGGAATGTGGAGCACGTGTGTGATGAAGTACGGAAGCACCTGCAGCACCTGGTGGAGCTGGCGGGAGAGAGCCAGGAGGTGGCACATCAACTGCAGGACCGCATCACACAACTGCCAGAGCATGTAGAGGACTCTGCCGAGGCTCTCCTGCGCCAAGTGAGTCGTTTCGCACTAATCCACATCTGTCACTTCAGATTAAAAGAGAAAACACCTACTTGTTGATAGTACTTCAAAGAGATAAAAAAAGAGTAAAAGTGAGAGTTGAATTAGAGTTGCACTGTGGAATTGGCTTAAAATCTGAATAGCATTCATATTATAGAGTGGGAGAATTAAGTACATACAATATCATGAGGGATAACTTTTTCATATAAACATTACAACTTTGCACAAAGATCAAAGTTTTATGTGAAAATCATAAAGAAAGTTTGATAAAGGTTCTTGCCAGTGTTATTAATTGGAGTTTTTCATCTTTAATTGTCCACCAGTGTCTGCCAAGCTTTGAGAAGTTTGTGACGAAGGCAGTGAGGGAGGGTGACACAGAACAGATTGTCAAGATGCTGGAGGAAGCAATCCATCCAGTGCAAGACATGCTTTACTTCGCCGAGCCACTGCTCCACCAGCTGTGGTACCGACTGGTGGATCACATAGAGCAGCTCAAGGCCTTCTATGTCCAGGTTGTAGCACTGCTGTGGTGCAACAGGCTCAACAACTTTTTAAAGAGTGAATCAAGATTTTTAGGAGCACAGTAGTGCAAAATGCTTATATAAAATTGTTACATTGCAGGGAGATGATCGTGAGAACTTGCGGCAACTGAGAACCATCATGGAAAGTGGCCATGATTTTCTTACCAACAAGGAAGGCATTGGCCTCACTCTGCTTGAAGAAGTCACTAAGAGTATGTTAAGTTTTGCCAGTGGTATTCCAGCAGTGTGATACATGCTTCCCTTTAGATACTTGGGCATTACTGTTTTTCATTCATGATTTTTCCTCTGAGGATGTTTCTTAAGAATTTCCTCTGTCATTGGTGATAGATTTTGCTTCAGGTGTTAAAGGTAAGCTCTTTTAGGGTTACTTGCAAACTATGTTCATCATCCTCAACATATTCATGTTGACCCTACTGAAGCAGAGTATGACCATAATATGTCTATGCTTGTTTCTGCAGAGTATGAGTCAATACTGGCAGAATTATGGCTGCTAGGTGCCACTTCAGCCGAGCTTGTGTCACAGTTTTATCAGATACGGCACCAGGACCAGCAGAAGGAGGACTCCTCATCTGACAGAGTTCTTGTTTTCAATGTGAGTTGCTGTGATACTTAGGAAAACAAATGTCACTGTGATAGAGGGGAAGTAATTCATTCCTAAATTAATTTTATTCATCTTAAGTCGCATGGGGCATTAATGTTGTTCCTGTGATGACACATGGCAGGCAATGTTCACCATGGACAGCCTGCGGGTCCATGTGGTGCAGGCTCCTGGCTCACCATCAGCTTCCTCACTGGTCAAGGTTCGGCTGGAGCCGTTCCAGTGGTTCCCTGCAGTGGAGCCCATAAAGACACCCCTTGTCAAAGGGGATCCCGCTGTCTTTGATGAGGTCTTAGTATTGTAAGTAGGAGTTTGTGTCTTTCATGAGATTTCCTGAACAAAAAGCTGTGTTCTTCCTGGTATTGAAAACAAAAACATTTTCTACCCCTTTTTTGCCAACAAATTCTGCTTAGTGAAGGATGGCTAAATGTGACTGATCTGGACAGAATTCACATCAACCAATGTACATGTGAGTCAAGGCTTAGCATGTTAATATTTTGTGTCAGCTTCTCAAAAATAGAAAATTGGAAAGGATAACTTTATTTTTTAGCAGCACAACAGAATGTATTGTGTGGGATTCTAAGACTAAAGCAATACATCCCTCAGTCCTGGTGTGCTGAATGACTGTAAGGAGGCTGGTGGTGTGCTGACACTGCAGGTTCGCTCTCCACGACTCTTGAGCAGCTCTATTGTGCATGGTGAGACCATCCTTCCTCTCTCTGAACTGCCCACTGTCTCCGAGTCTGAGATGTTCAATATTCCTCACCTACGCCTGCCACTTACTCGACCTTGGGACTTTAAATGTGAGTTTTTGTCATGTTTTATTAATTCTTTCATGATATATCAAACTTTCTGCACAATTGACTTTTTTGTTTCTGGCAAAATAGGAAAAAATTTGTACTTTTATTTCACTGTTTTATAAAGTAGTAGATGTTAAATGACTATTAGCTGTAATTCTATATTATATGCAGAACAAGACTGATGACAAAGCTCATTAAAAATTTTCTTTGTGAGAAAATCAAAACAGTACTTACGTATATGGTCTGCAGTTTGTTACAAATAGCTCTTATAACAGATGAGATGCTCATGAAACTGAGAAAAGCCCCTGAGAATGGGAAAACTACATAGGGAAAGCTGTTTGAATCTTCTTACTTTTGATCACTGTATGAACATTTCAAGAGTTGCCTTTCTCTGTGCAGCATACAAACCCTTGGAGGCGCTCATGACCCGCACACAGGACAAGTCTGCAGTGGATTTCCTGAAGACGCTAAGTGACCGCTGGAAGTCAGGGGAAAGCTCAGACCTCATCTCTGACAATGCTAAGCTGCGAACATCCTTTGGTCGGTCAGGCAGCATCAGGAGCATCAAGAATGCTACCAAAAAGAGTCCACGCAGGGGTACTGTTGTCAAATAAGGTATTTTCTCATATGTAAAAGATGAAAGCTGGAAGCTGGCTTTATCTCTACTAAAAGTCATGCCATCTTTTTCTGTTAACTGTTGTTCAGCTGTTGTTTACATTTACATGAAAACTTTAACACACTAAGGTCACTTCATCTGTGTACTTGATTAATTCATGCATTCATTAGTCTTATTAAAATTCAAATTATATCCTAAATAATAACCCACTTGCACTTAATTTTATGGTGTATTGCACATTGATGATGATCTCAAAAGAGAGATTGAGAAATCTAGTATGACAAGATTACTAACTCAAAATTAACATTATCAGATACAGTAAACCCTTGACATAATGGATCTTGATATACTGGATGTCGGATTTAATGGACAAAAAATCTGACTGGAAAAACCCTCGTTGTAACAAATTTTCATCCATTATAACAGATTTTCACCCGTTATAGCGAGGGCATCGTCCCATAACATGTTGCAGGAACTCCACGTGGCGTCCCGTGGGAGTGGGGCAGTGGTGGCTATAAATGCTGGACAAACGTCGGGATGTAACGGATCTGTCTGGTATTTCCATTGGATATAACGGATCCTTGGTTATAAGCGATCTTTGGATATAACGACAGACCCCCGTCCCCATATCATCTGTTAAATCGAGGGTTTATTGTAGATGTTAAAAAAATAGTCACAATTGGCAACACAACTTTAAAGTGGGCATCTGACAAAGGTGCTTTATTTACTCATGCAAACACTGTAACCATATTTCTCTACCTTGTTTGGTGGGCTCTTCTAGTTTGGGCAGCATGGTTGAGGTAGAGGAAGCTGTAGTTGCTGTTGTGCCATCACATAGAAGTACTCCACTTGGTATGGCAGCATAATTACTCAATCTCTTTGAATCACTCACTTATATCTCAGTTAGACAAGTAAAGGGGTACAGTATCTTCCTGAGTTCTTAAAGTTTAGTGTCGTGCCCTTGCAAGAAACCAAGCATGAAACTTGAGAGGTACTGTGGATAGATTTGTAGGAATAAATGTTACTGCTTGGAATATGGCATAAGTTACTCAAAGGTTTTGTCTGAAACTAGTCAAAAAACAGCTTAGCCCTCTGGCCCTTCCTGCATGCCTGAAGCCAATGCTGGGTTGTAAGGAAGTATTGTGTATCTTGGATATTTAAAAATTACTAAGTCAGTGTGTAATTTATTGTATTTTTTTTTATCTTACAATTGTTTTTATAAGCATCTTCACATAATAACAATAATAATAATAATAATAAGTGTTCACAAAACACACTAGCAAACTGGTCTCACTGTACTGACCCTTCTGAAGTGACTGGAACCTTACCTAAGAGTTACTCTGATTGCCTTCAGGTCTCACCAAGATTTTTTTTTTTTTCTCCTGGACTGCACACACATCTATTTGTTTGTCCACTGGTAACATCCAATAACAAGTTATATATATATATATATATATATATATATATATATATATATATATATATATATATATATATATATATATATATATATATACAAATTATACAATATGATTAACTATTATGATAAATGTAAATATTCACATCTGTCTGGCACCATTTAGAGAATTCACTGACATGCTTTATATAAATATTCAGCTTAATAAAACAAATGTGCAGTGTTGTGTATGCTTATAAAGATATAACTTGCCTGAGTCGAATGAACTTCATAACACCTTAGCTACATACTTAGAGGAAGGCATATGTTATCACTTTGCACTATTTATAATTAATAATAACATTGAAGAACAGTGTTGTATACCTTAATAACATTTATATTTTATTTCTAACAAATGGATTTTCATGTTTTATGTATTTCAGTATCTATAATCATTTACAGTGGTAATTAATGAATATTTTGTAATCAAAGAACTTTAAAACTGATTGGATTGGATTTTCATCATTGTCCAGTGTTTTTTTTTTTTTTTTCTATGTATAAAGCCATATGTATATTATTCAAGTCACTCATTCATAACATCACACACAAGATAGAGTGAAGCAAGACAGTTCCAGGATTTCTATTTGGCTTAGTTCCTCAAGCCTTTTCCTTTTTTTTTTTTTTTTTTTAGATTAGCCCACAAATTTCATGGAATGTAGTTCACAGTTGGGAGTTGCATGACCAGTATCATATTTCCTAAGACATTAAAAACAAATAATTAATTCTAGTTTTGGTTTGTATATCAGTGCATTGCTGGAAATACTTCTTCAGAATTAATCCCTTATAAAATAGGATATTCTTGAGTGGGGAAAAAAAAAAATCCTATCCACATTCTTTCTCTCTCTGAGCCCTTAGACAACTCCCATCACACACTTTACACTCTATGTAGAAAGCTAAGAAAGCCACAGCCATTTCATAGACCTTATTTCATATATAGGCAGTATTAACTATGAGCATCCTAATAACTGACTAAAGAGATGAGATGTTAGTACCTCATTCTGCCTTGGCAATAAGACAGGGCCAGCAACGTGTGATTGCTAGTGGTGGTGATAACATTGCTAAGACAATGTCATATTAGAGCTTTATAGCAGTGGAGAAACAAAGTGACATAGAATGAGGTCTAATATGCTCTACAAAACCCTGAAAAAGCATGAGACTAAATGCTTGTGATTTTAAACATTTTCCCGACATTTTTTTCACACAAAGAATATGTTGTGTTAATCTGGCATTACATTTTTTAAACATTCCTCTCTATCAGGAAATGTAAATTGAAGAAGGGTGATGGTACTATTTCTTTTCCTTGGAGTCACTGCAACACGACATAGGCTTGAAGTTTATTGTATGATCTGCAGAAATATGCATCAAACCATGATAAAATCTATTGATATATAATACAGAATTTAGACATATGCAGTTTTAATACTACTAATGTGGAGGCACTCCTAGTGTGTAGCTTTGATGTCTGAAAGTACTGGCCATCCACTCTCGACAGTCCTCTGCTTCTGTGTCATATGAAATTGTCAGCCATTTGAAATATTTATAAATCAATAGTCACTGTCTGTGCATTTAATGCCCAAATCTAAATTCTGTATCAGCAGGTTAAGAATTCTTTAATGAAATGCTCAGGACCAGAATACAAAGGTAGCCTGGTTCTTGAATCTGTTAGAGGCAGGGTTTCCTTATATGAATTTTGCCCAATATGAGTGAAAATGAAATAAGGAAATGCATCTGTATGCTTATTGATAACCCATCTTGGAAACAAGGACAGATATTAGAAGGGAAAGCAGGCAAGTACACATTTGTACAATCTGCAGCTGTACAAGTAAGTGTTACACTTTAATTCAGGACAGTATGGTTAATGTAGCATTCTACAAACTGGACATATATGTTGCATTTATTTTGATATGTCTGATAATATCATACAGACGTGAGGGAATGCTTGTGTGTGTGTGTGTGCAACTATGGCACTTTGTCTTGGCTGTCTCTCTTCACATGGGAAGGAACAGAAGATTATTTTATTTTTTTTTCTTTTTGCCATACTGGTGTGAAAATATGAATGAAAAAGATAACATCAGCATTCAAAACTTGTACAATTATATTCTGGCTAAAGGATTCTCAACCTGCAGTGTAGGTGGCTTATGGTGCTGCCACACACTACCTCCTGTACCATCCAATAGTGTAAGTACAGTAAAACTAGTGAGATTCAAGTAATTACTCAAGAAGAAATCAACATGTCTACAGCAGTTATTTTGACATTTATTAAATATTGAAAACACATCCCAAAGTGTGATGAAATTAAATCAAGATAATTCTACATTATCTGAAATAAAACTAGTTTGTCTCAGACTAATGATGATATAGGTATCCCATATTTTAAAACAAAATTTTAGATTGATGTCTTAGTGTAGCCCACCTTTTTCTTATAGCATATGAATGAAAGAAACTATAGAACAGACTGACACCTGACACATCTCTGACATGTGACATTTTGGCAGGCTTATGAACATGTGTTGCTTCATCCACCACAGACCTGCTAAACACACTAACACTAACCAGTCTTTCCTTTGTCTTAACTCATTCATGTCAAAGGATATTGTATTGTATTGTTTCTTTTCAACACCAGCATCACACTTTCCCTTATCTTTGTCTCCTGTTTCTGGCTGAGGGTCACGTAGATCTTCTCTGTGAGCTTCATAGACATCTTGGCACAAAACATTACGGTGAATAAGCCACCACCGACACCTTCAGTGGGTGTGGTCATCAATCATGACTCAGATTACTCACATCAGGGAAATATGAATAGAATATGTGCCGCATGACCAGATCAGTGCTTGACATCTTGCCTCCTGGTTTATCATCAGTGTATACATGGGCATTCTTTTTAGCAGGTGTTGGTGGACGGAATTTATGCACCTATGTGAATTTCATACATGGACAGGTATGAGTGTCTTAGCTCAACAGGAGTAAGATGTGAATGATAAAGGGGTGGTGGGGCAGACTGAGATACAGGAAGCCTGGGGATGGATCTTGTAAGTTCATTTAGTTTTATTAATCAATAAAATTAGGATGTTTTGGATATTATACATTTTGTTTATGCATGTTGTTCTCATATACTGTATAAAACATGTCTTATAGCATGAGGGTTAGAATGACCTTTGACACATTACACTGAAACGGCATCATAACTAGAATTGGTAACAAAAAATTCATCACAATAATCGATAATGATAAACTTATCAGCAATAACCAATCGATGGCAATGAATTTATCACCAATAACTGACAAATAAAAAATTCCAGCACTAACAATAAAGATATTGATATTCTAAATAAAAAATTGGTAAATCGAATAATTTATTTTCATCTTTATCTTAGAAAACTTTGAGAAAAACTTCAAATTTAGATGGCATGGTTTGCTTGATGAAAGCTTGGGTAATAGCTCTGTCTGAAAGCTGCCATATGCATTTATGTTTGTACTGACCACTTCCTGTCACAATAAAGGAATAGTACATGCATGTGACGAAGCATAAGACTCCTGCTCACCATCTTTCTAAATAATCAAGGTCCCATTATATCAGTCCTTCACTTCCATCATCATTCACTTCTGCCTCCTGTTCATTATAGCACACTATTTTGTATATCAATAATATTAATGATATTTTAGATAATTTCCAAAGACTCTTTCTTAATTTGCATCTTAAATCTTTCCACTCTTTCTTTGAGTCTTTTGGGATTTTTCTTTTTCCCTTTCTTTTTTTTTTCATTTTATCAAAATGGGTTCAAAATACACACAAAGTGGCCCTAACACTGGACTCCGGTAACAGAATAATAAAATAGTTCATGTTTGTTTTGTGTTACAGCTGGTAAGGTGGGAATATTTTAATGTAAGACCTTCAATTTGAATCCTCTTACAGGTGTGGCTTATATGTATTTGTGGTGCAAGTCTAGTAGTTCTGAAAGACACCTCATGACAACACAAAGAGAGGATGGGATTCATATCTTTAAAGAGCATCTGGCTTATCTCTGCCCCGTACAACAGTTTATGGTAACTGTCATTAGCAGCCAAAGGGTTAGAGAAAAGTGCAGGGGCTCAATAGATGCCATTCTTGCTTGAATCTTAGTGTGTCAAGATGGTTCAATGAATGTACAGATGGTTGTGTGAATGCACAGAATAGCGGATAGAAGGCCTGTCACTGAATGGTATCTATGGAACAATGTGGCCTTTGTCATTAGATCTTTTTGTTAGATACTATATATTTCTTCGTGGGAGGTTGATTTCTTAAAACTTTCCAGGACAGCTCATCCTGCTCAGTACATGAAATGAGATTAATCATGATGGTGATGATTATGACAATCATGACAATGATAATGGAGATGATGGTGATGACGATGATATATACTTTGAATTTGTATATTTTACAGGCAAAATATAACACTAATGTTTAAAACAACAGTAATTTTGGAGGCTTCAGCAAAGCTTTACCTGGCAATCACTAAAACCCTTAGAAACCTGAGGGAGTGGCAGAGGAAGCTGAAGAAGCACAGTGGCTGGTGGTGATGTCCAGCAATGCTCACAGAGGCAGACTCTCCACCTCTCCCATCTCAGTGACTGGGTCGTCTTCTAAGGTGTAACTCAGCATCACTTTCAACGACACATTCAACTGCAAGCAAAACACACATTAATTACTATTATACTAACTTGTCGAGACTTCAATGTCATCGAAAAGCAACTCTCCCTTGCAATTTTTCATTTACATTATCATATTCTAAGTAAAACTTACTTTGTTTGGGTTGGCAATGAGCATGATTTGTGTTATGGCAGGAGGGGGCAGGAATGGGCTGTATGCTGCTAGACTGGTGGAGGAAGGAGGTTGTAACCGCACCTTACAACCCTGCAATAATACTTCCTTTGTTATCTTTCAATACCAGGAAGTAACGAGGAAAACAACTTTGGTCTGTATTAAATTAAATAATCCAGTACCTAAGGGAAAATACTTTATATCATTTCAATAAATTTATTATTTCTTTAACTTTACTTCTCTCACTTATAATAAAGCATGCAAGAGAATAGTAGTGACTCAAAATTCAGAAATCTGTCACCAAGTCAAAACTACAAAAATGAGAACCAAAAGTAAGAAAATGACAACTATACATCAAAGCAAACTCAGAGAACACTTCAAGCTGATAAATACACTCCTTTCCTTCACAAATCAAGGTGCTCCCAGACAAGACAAAGACCGGTGTTACTGATGCCAACTGGTGACACAGTACCATAATGCATTTCCATATTCATTCTGCTTACTATTTGGTGATTTTATAAAGCTTCAGAAACTCATGTGGGGACATTAAGAGAGTGAAGATTCTGGCCATTCATTTTCTGACCTCCATAGACCTTTCCTAATGCCAATAAAATGGTCTAATCATACAAAAATCTCAAGGTAAAAGTGTCCCAGTATTAAAGGGGTTAAAATTCCCCCATCCCTCTCACCTTGGGAACCACAGCCTGCATAACATAGTTAGTGATGGGCTGACTGTTGCGAGACATCACTGAGGCCACAACCACCGCCACGTCCTCCCTGGGCTGGTTCTCGGTGAAGTGTAATATCACAGATACATCATTGCTGTCCAAAACTGTTACTGAGCCTTGCTTTCCTGAGGATACAGTGAAAACAGCAACATAGAAATCTTTGCATGTTTTTATATCTCATGTACTTGGTCAAGTTATTTATTTCCCCGAGAGTTTACTGTATACAAGACAAAGTATAGTTCTTAAATAGAATCCTTTACCATTTACATATGAATAGAAAAAATTATGTTTCATTAGAGTGCATCTGAAGTATGAATATTCAACACAGAGTTCTTATTATGACGAGAGAGAGAGAGAGAGAGAGAGAGATTGTTACTCACCTGGCTTGATGCTGTCTAGTGCCACCTTGAGGTCAGTCATTGGCTTCACCTCCATAAACTGAGGATTTGAGGCTGAACTTTTACTCTTTTCTTCAGTGACTTTTGGTTTTGTTTCTCCAGTACTTTTTACACTGCTTTGAGGTTCTGGCTTCACACTGGGCAACAGAGAACCCATCATGCTTTCATTGGGCCCATCCAGAAGAGGCCTGCCGTCCAATAAAGAGGCTGCAGTGTTGACGGTACAGGTGGTGGTGGTGGTGGTGGCAGTGGCTGTTACAGTTGTGGTGGGTAAGGGGTTATCACAGCTCAGGTCCCCCCCACTCAGCAAGTCCAGGTTCATTAAGCCATCCAAACCTGTCCCTGGTGCAGCTGCTGTGGTGGCATTGGTGGTAGGAGTGGCTGGGGTAGCAAGGCTCACCAAGCTGGGGGTAATTGTTGGTGCTGCTGGAGCCACCATGCTGCTCTGCTGTAACTGTTGTTGTTGTTGCTTCATCTGATTCATGCTAAGTTTCTCTGGAGGCTTAAAATGCACCTGGACTGGAGTGTTTGGGGGAAGACTCTGCTTGATGAGGCTTGAACCAAACTCACCCAGCTCTCCTAAAGGATCTGATCGCCCCTTGCTTTCAGTCTCCGTCTTTGTGTCTGTAAAGGAAAATGTCCCACCATTAATATTCATATTGTCTTCAAATATTTCTACTCCTTTCCCTACCTTAATATTCTTAATTGCATCACATTTTAAAATACCCACTTCTAATAGAATCATAACAGAGTCTGCTAGCCTGTGTCTGTCATTTTGTCTTTCTTTTAAATACTTGTTTTGAGTTCAGAGAAAGTGACAAGAATCAAACCATGAAATAGAGGCTTACCTGCCACCTTAGTTGAGCTTTGAGGGACAAGGGTTGGAGCCATGAGGCCTGACAGGGGGTTGCTGAGGGGCAGAGGAGAAGTAGAACCACTTGGAAAGATAGTCCCAAGGTCTTCCAAGAGAGAGTTGGTGCTTTCATTGGATTCCTTGTTCACTGGAGCCAAAGTTATACTATCAAGGCCTGAAAATACACAAAAATTACAATGGTCTCATCAAATAAAACAAATAGCCTAAAATGAATTAATAAATTAGGGTAGCAGAGAAATTAAACACCCTTATGGCAACCAGGAATATATGTGAATATGATAGATACCTTTAAGAGATCAGAGAGATGTACAGACAAAGATGAGATGCAGCACAAAGTTAATGGGTGCTTTGGTGTGTTCTTTCACAGTGAGTTGTCGCCCTTGTTCCTTTACACCATGGTCAACTTACCTATTTCTTCCAGATCTTTATTAACTATGGTAGTGGAAACTTGGCTGCCTGGGACTTCTTCAGGGGTAGACAAGTCAAGCAGAATCTCTCCATCATCATGAGTGGAGACTTGTCCATTGGCTGCAGGGCTTGTAGTGGAAGCAGGAGTGGTGGTGGAGTCACTGGCAGAAGTCTCTGTCTCTATCCTGGTACCTTCCACGACCAGCTTGTAGCGCCCCATCACTCGTGACAACTCATCATTGGCCTTCAACAAGTCTCCTGGTAAGAAAAATTATTTGATATTTGGTGATGTAATTGATTATTGATATGAATATGTTAAGCACATAGAGAATTAAAATTAATGTGAGACAACTGCAGTTACAATAAATTCTACCTTCATATCACATCCAACAATTTTCATTTCTCTCTCTATTGAATTAGTACATTAGTACATTATTTGTCAGTGCACTTTTTATATTAGAAGAAAAAATAATGTGCCAAGTTGAGAAAGAGTTGTCTTTATCTATGAAAACAATGGATGTGTCAAATATCCCTTGCATCAACTCTCTCTCAATCCATGGTGAGCTACTTAAGTGATGATCTCTCCTTTCGTTCCTCCAGGTGAGTCTCCAGCATGTGTACCCACCAATGCCCTCATCCTTGTCATCCATCTCAGAGACCAGTCGGTACAGGTTGGCCCGCAAGGAGGCACATGAGGAGTGGAGTTCCATCATGAGGTCAAGGTCAGGCTGGGATGCTGGACTCTCCTGGTGACGTGACAGCATCTCGTCCAGGACACGTACATTATTTAGTGCAGTCTCAACCTGTTGGGTAAAGGACTATACTCAGAATAATATTTCCCATCAACCACAATAAAAGCAGAAACAGAGTGGGTACATTCTGAAGTGTAAGTGAACTATGGGTAATACCTTGCAAGTTTCTGAAATACTAATTTAACCATCCTTTACATTTCATGAGAGAACTGCCTTTTCATAACAAAGAAGCAGTTTCTTTTATTGTATTAGCTTTGAAACACAAGGGTAGAGGCAAGCATGAAGAGAACAAGACCACACCTCCACAATACGCCTGCTGGAGCGCTCCATCCGCCGCTCCTCCTCCTTCACCATGGACTTGATGAGAGCATTGGCCTTCTGGAGATCTTCAGGATTCCGACTCCGTAGCAGCTTTTGGAGCAGGCGAGACTTTTCCTCATCCTCAAAAACAGCATTCGCCCTTGGCCGTGGCTCAGGAATGCTGGGAGCACCAAGGTACCTTGGATCCTCCTGCAAGGTGTTTGTTTTCAGTAACACTTCAACTTGATATCATAATCATGATTAATATTTACTGTGGGCTATATGATTTAAGAATTACAGCATACACATACACTCTCACTCTCTCTTTCCCACCTTCACAATGCCCTGTTTCTTCAGCATGTTGTAAGCCTCAAGTATTTTAGTCTCCCCCTTGAGGTCAAGTGTCCAGCTGTATAGTAGTTCCACCACTCGCTCCTTCACTGCTGGGTGGGTGTGATTTCCCAAGTATTTAGGAGAAACTAATTTGATCATTTCATTCAAAAACTTAAACTTGCCAATTTCACTATGGAAGGTAGAACCACAGTTGTTGACACATGCCTGAAGAACCTGCAATGTAAAGAAGCTTTGTTATGCTGTGTCAGATTAGTAAATGATATGTGGTGGTGAGAGGAAATACTCTGAAGAAGCATTACAAGAAAAACAGAACTGCTCCAATATTTTTTTTGAGTTAGCTATGAGTGATGAGTGATGTGTGTGTGTGTGTGTGTATTTACCTATTTTGTGTATTACAGGGCCCAAGCTAAGCTCTGTGTGTCCTGTTTCCTTGTCTACCCTGTCATATCTCTCTTTCATCTGATTGACACACACCGCGTCAACAACATCACTGCTCAGTTTATTCCACTTATCAATACTACGATGCGGGAAACTGTACTTTCTCACGTCATTTAAACAGGTGTCTTTTATTAGTTTTTTTCCATGTCCTCGGAGATGATTACTTGTGGTCACCTTTATCAATTCTCTGTCCAATATGTCAATCTTGTTCACCAATTTATACATAGTTATCATGTCACCCCTTGTTCTTCTCTCTTCTAATGTGGTCAGCCCCAGCTTCCTCAGTCTTTCCTCATAGTCTAACTCCTGAGTCCTGGTACCATCCTTGTTGCCAGCCTCTGTACCCTTTCCACCTTCTTCACATTTTTCTTCATGTGTGGTGACCAGACGTAAGCTGCATATTCTAACTGGGGTCTTATTAAAGTGCATAGTATCTTCTTCATCATTCCTTCATCTAGGTAGTGGAATGCAAGACCAATATTTTGAAGCATGTTATATGTTTTCCAAATATCTTGTTAATGTGTTTCTCCGGTGACAAAGTGTTTTGCACAGTTACTCCTAAGTCTTTCTCCTCATTGGTCTCTTTAATTTTCTCATCACCCAGCCTGTAATCCCTGTTTGGTCTGTATCTACTTCTTCCCATTTTCATAACATGGCTCTTGTTTATATTAAATTCCATCTGCCACTCTTTACTCCACTCATATATTTTATCAAGATCTTCCTGTAACTTGTTACAATCTTCCACATTCTTTACTCTCCTCATAATTTTAGTATCGTCCACGAACATATTCATGTAACTGTCAATTCCTACTGGCATATCATTAACATAAATCAAAAACATGATGGGACCAAGCACTGACCCTTGTGGAACTCCACTGGTTACCTTTTTCCACTCTGACTTCTTTCCTTTCACCACTGTTCGCATTTCTCTTCCCACTAAGTAATTTTCCATTCATTTTGCTAGTTTATCACTTACTCCTCCAATCTTCTTTAGTTTCCACATCAGTCTATTGTGTGGCACTTTATCAACGGCCTTTCTCAAGTCCAGGTAAATAGCATCCACCCATCCCTCTCTATGTTGTAGTACATCAGTCACTCTTGAATAAAAACATAATAAATTGGATACGCATGATCTTCCTTTTCTGAAACCAAATTGCCTTTCACTCAGGATGTTTTAACTTTCTAGATACTCACTCCACTTTGCTTTAATTACTTCTTCACATACCTACGTACCTACATACCTTCCGTCCTACGAGTGTCATCACACGTAGGACTATTGGTCTGGTGTATAAATAAACAGATGGCCACACTACTACTCTATACTTCCAAGGCCATTAACTAATACTGCTCTCCTTTAGCTTTTATAACCCTTGACACCATATTAATTATTTCTTTTGCTTGCACAGTTACTTCAACATTTCCATTATATCTTCTGTTCTTATTCCATAGTCTTTACAAATTTCTCTTTTAGTCTTCCAGAATAAATGGCTACTTTTCACTGTCCCCATATTTCTTGGTATTCTGGGATATACCTATAGATCTCATAAATTTTCCTAACATAATTTACCGAGAGTGCCTGAAGAGCCTCCCGTTCCTGTGGGGACTGTATCTTGTGAGCCAGAAGTCTGACCACTGTGGAGACACCAGCTGGCTCTGAGCTGACAGCCTGACACACTGCTTGGATGGAGTTTGGATCATCCTCAGCATTCAGAGGGCTTGTTGATTTCTCTGTTGAAGGAATGAGTGAATTAGTCATCAATCAAAGAATAAAGTTTATTTATCATGGTGCATCAAGAAGTATTAATCCACCAGTATAAGTACATTGGTATATACATACTCTAGTAATAGTATTTTCCTAATTGTACCAACACTTATCTTTGCTTTCTCTTGCATCCATTTCATATCAGTTCAATTTATTTTAGCAAGTAACCTTCAAGAAAGATATAATGTATGTATGCAAGCTAGCAATTACATATGGGACTCACTAAAAAAAAAGGCTTAACTATCAAATATACATTCATCATTTCAAGGAAAGAAACCAATTATGGTGAAGCAAATTGGTCGTTAGTGTTCCGAGACACAATCCACCACATGATTGCGCAGCTTAACATTGGAAGTTCATTAAAACCAAGGACCGAATCCAATAACCACAGCACCGTCTTCATCAAACAAAAGTGCGGCAGTTTTTGTAGAGGTAATCAGACATGTAATTGATAACTTGTGTCCCGGTTGGCAGTTAATCAGTGTGGCTGATGCACCAGACACAGGGTATGTAGTAGTGGGGTGACCAGGCACAGGTAGCTGAACCATTCACCTGTCAGGTGTTAACAGGTCGCGGCTGGAGGAGAGGCTCGGCTGCCACACCTCACTACGCACGCCTGTCCACTGCTGGCACACACACAGCTGGCTCATTAGGGAAGGCGAGGTTTCAGTATCAAATAAACAGTGTGTATTCCGTACATATCTCAGAGAAAACTTACGTATTAAGACCTCTAGTGTTGGGGCAGGAGCCGCCATGTTGGTGGTCACTGTTGATACTTCGAGGCCCTTCCCGCGGCGGCGTTCAGGTAGGCGGGGCGCCCCACCCACCCACACCTGCCTCCCCGCCTGCAGAAACACTTGTGTGCACACTATTACCTTGTAACCGAAAACAAAGATTCATTGTAAAATAAAGCTAAAATGATGTTTCTTATTTTTCCATGCACCGCCTAAGCCAGGAGCAATGTGAGGAATCGGACATCCAAGTCTGCAGGGGAAAAGTAATAGAAATAACAGCGATAACAACACGCTCATCCTGCTGATGCTAATGTTACTTCTGCTCGCCACAGTGTGTGTATGTGTGTGCATATATATATATATATATATATATATATATATATATATATATATATATATATATATATATATATATATATATATATATCGCTCCAATACAGACTTCCTGCGGACTGAACCGTAAGGAATATACTTCGTGGTCTTGAGTCACACTCATCGTCAGTCAATTCATCACTTCGACAGTGTCGACACTGGCAGCAACAGCAACGACACCACTACCCTCTCCCCTCCAGCTCGCCGTACATAGTACCTATACCGCTCCACCAAAGAACGTCCACCAAAAACCTCACTTGCGGGCCGCGCCCTTCATGGCCTCATGCAAAGCCCGCGCGTACGTCACTCCCCTTGCTGAGGCGACAAACCTTGAAAAAGAGTAGCTATAGTTACTGTATCTCTCTGAAGAAGACTTGTGCATGCAGTACGTAGTACAAACGTTAGAGTAGTAAAGTATTCCTAGGGTAACCTATAGCTGAAATTTGTCTACCATCTTCACTACTCAGTTGTAATAGCTGCTGCTACTACTACTACTACTATACTAATTACTATTACTACTATACTACCACCACCACAACTATTACTACTACTACTACTACTACTACTACTACTATATTATTATTATTATTATTATTATTATTATTATTATTATTAGTAGTAGTAGTAGTAGTAGTAGTAGTAATTAGTACGTAGTAGTAGTAGTAGCTAGTCGATCTAGTATAGTACACTATACATGTACATACATATGTCACTGAAATGTACATGTAAATAACTATAGGCCTACCATAGTTGCCCTTATTTGAAAAGAATTGCCTAGACATCCTGCTAAAGAGAATGATATATAGACCACAATTGCGAAAGAGAATATGTAGATGACTCGCAGGAATGAATTATAGATAGCTAGGGAAAGGGACTCAATAGATCTGCTAATAAAGATATAGATTACCTGCTAAAGAGAATTATATTTATATGACCTGAAAGACTGAACTGCGAGATTTAATTAGTAGTAGTAGTAGTAGTAGTAGTAGTAGTAGTAGTACAGTAGTACGTAGTAGTAGTAGTAGTAGTAGTAGTAGTAGTAGTAGTATATATACCAGTAGTAGTAGTAGATTTATAGGACATATGTATATACATGTATACGTCCAGGGAGCTGTATATATAAATAAATAAGACGTACGTACTACCTACAGTTGCCCTTATTTAAAGAAAATTACACAGACATCCTGGCACGAATAATTTCATAGACCACCTGCTAAAAAGAATGATATATACCTCCTATTAAAAGCAATCATATAGAGTATATGCGAAAGAAATCATTATTTCTCCCATGCCATCGCTTGAAGCCTTATTTACATTCAACTCATTTCCTTTCTCATGGCATTATTTGAAGCCATTCTTGTCTGGCAACACTGGAGAGGCAGCTGCCGGATCGATGGCCTTGACGCAGCTCGAGACGCGGATCGTCTAATTGCATCACCTTCCTTTGCCACCATTTCCTCTCACTACATGTACATTGCCTTATGACCAACAAAAAAACATATGTACTATTTAATGGACATGCACATCTTATTTGTATGGTGTATCTAGTGTGTGTTACATAAGTTAGAAGTAAAAAATAGAGAGTGGCCAAGTCCGCGTCTCGGACTGCATAGTGTTTGTGAAGGCCTCGCGCGCTTAAACAAACGTGTGGAATCTTGGCTCTATTTGGTGATATTCCATGACCACAGGTGGCTCCCGGAAGGTGATACGCGCACTGAAATCCCGGACTACTGTGAGAGATGGCCAACAGTCCACCAGACCGGGTGAGTGGTGGAAACTAAACAGCATTTGGGGTTTGTCGGGGAGTTGTTTAGGGTCTGGGGTGGAGATGGAGGTGGAGGGATGTGGATGGGTGCCTGTCTGGGTGTGGATGTTTACCTCCCATACCTGCCTGTCATCTATGGTTGCCTCACGTGGTGTTTCATGCATTGTTGGATGGGTTTTGTAAGATTTGCATACTGTAATAAACATGGCTGGTAGTTGGACCGTCGTGCCTTCGATGTCTGGATGTTTACCTACTTGGTTGATGAGTTAGACGTGTAGGTGATGCTGTGGGGGTTTCTATGACGTGACTTGTTGCTATTCATTATAATTTCTGGTGTGTCATGCTAATGGTAAAGACGTAGGTTCAATTCACGGGTATGAGAGGCCATTTCGAGGGTATATATATGGGGTGTTTCAAGGTTTCTCTAGTATGACTTGTATTTCTATGTTGTATAATCTTGAAACTTCTTGTAATCTTGTTAATTATATTCATGTTTGTATTCCGTCATATTTTTCTTTCCAACTTCTTTTCTCTTAGCTTTTCTTGTTGATTTATTTTCCTTTTCTCTTGTTTCATGCTTTGGTGTTTCCTCATTGTCTTGCATTTGGTGAATATGTAGATGGATTTATGGGTTTCGTGGTCATGTGATATCTATTTCAAACGTATAGACTGCCGTGACACTTTCTCTTTCCTGTTTCCAGTGATTAGGCGATGGTCTGTGATGTGTCATGCATATGAGGAGCACTTTAGTATCATATAAAGTAAAATTCTAAAAGTTCGGACTCCAAACTTCCGGAAAGCTTGGAACTCTGGAATTTTTCTTGCAGATCAATTAATATCTCTCTCTCTCTCTCTCTCTCTCTCTCTCTCTCTCTCTCTCTCTCTCTCTCTCTCTCTCTCTCTCTCTCTCTCTCAGTTTGCATATGGTGATAACAATAGACTTCCATAGGTGGCATACAGGTGGAGGCTCAGGTATAAATCTGTATAGTTTTAAAACACAATGATTTCCTGCCCTTTCATCATGTCTTGTCCTTGTGTGATGTGGTTGTTTTGTCGCACACTAATAAATGTTTTTAGAGGCAAAACTGACAGATATTTGTGATTTTTAGATGGGTTTGGCCTTAGCTTTGAGACAGACAGAGACAGACAAACAAACAAACAAACAAACAAACATGCAGACAATAGAGACATTGAAAAAGTCTGAGACAACTTGAAAAAAAAAATAATAAGCGAAATTGAAAAAAAAATGCAAAACACAAGTGAAATAAGAAAAATATACAACAAAAGAAAACAAAAACAAAAGGCAAGAAATTAAATGGAAAAAAATTAACCACAACAAGCAATGAGTGGCTTGGTGTTTGAGTGATGTTAGGTGTGGGGTCACTGGGTGACATGGTGGCGAGTGACTGGCACACCATACTTTTGTTGTGATTTGTGATACATTTTTTTTCTTGGTTTATTTTGGTTAATGTATTTAATAACTTCTCTTTCAGCTTTTTTATTTATTTTTTTTATTTATTTTTTTTATTTAAAGACCATTTCAGCATTTTTTGGGATTTATTTTAGTTTTGTATTAATAACTTCACTTCAGCATTTTGTATTTTTGTAACTTCAGCATTTTTTTTTGGGAGTTTATTTTAGTTTTGTATTAATAACTTCACTTCAGCATTTGGGGGGGGTTTATTTTGGTTTTGTATTAATAACTTCACTTCAGCATTTTGTATTTTTGTAACCACTTCATCATTTTTTGGGGGGATTTATTTTAGTTTTGCATTTAATAACTTCACCAGCATTTTTTGGGGTAGATTTTAGTTTTGTATTTAATAACTCGTCGTTTCAGGATTGACCCGTGGCCACCGATCTTGAAGCATTCGTACAGCAACCATTATGGAAGAGTCTCAGGTAATAACAGAAGCTATTGTAGTTGTTGGAAGGTGTGCATAGGTAGTACATGTGAAGTTATGGAGAAAAGAATTGTGAGTTTACCTGTTCTGCCAATTAGATTGTCTATCTATATATTAAAAATGTTACTCTGGTTTATAGATAAATATTGAAGTTTTAATGATATTTGATGAGCAAATAAGATTTTTATTTTGTCTTACATACTACTGACCTTGTAACACAGTGCACCACCAGCACCAAACACATCATCACACAAAACCAACAGATTCCAAACTGAAGGATCATCAAGCCCAGAGCCCCAGACAAGGGAATTGAAATGTTGCTTATCTTGTAATGTTTTTGTTAAGGATGTACCACAAGGGTCTTCACATTTAAATGCATGTTATAGCTATGATGATGTAAGGCTGATAGTGGAAGATACTGATATTGCTGATTCACAAAATATTAATATTGGAACAGGGAAGTATTTGGACATAGAGGAATGAACTGGTAGCTTTTTCAGTAAATTGGAAGTAAGCAAAGTTATGTGTATCTTTTGGTTGCCAGTTCTATTCAATACTTCATGGGTACTTTCTAAAGCTTTCATTGATATATCATCATAGTTCTAAACAAACTGGGAATAGTGCAACTAACCAATCAGAAGAGCCTGTAGTAATATCTTTTGATGTAGCACTTGCGAATATAACTTTGATTGCATTTTACAGGTGATGGAGAGCAGCAGTGGATCACCAGCCATCAGTGTGGTTGTCACAACAATCCCCACCTCCACCTCCCAGACTGTTGATCCCACCAACTCTGAGACAGCACGACACCGCCTCTCCAAGATTAAGCTTGTTGGTGTTAGTGGACTGGAGAGACAAAACTACTGTTGTGGCCACTGGTTCCCTTCTTCCAAAAGCTACCACCAACACCTAGCAGAGAAAGCTGTCACAGATGCCAGCCATGAAGCAAAGCTGCTGGACCTGGGCATGGTGCGCTGTGCTCAGTGCTCTGTGTGGGTTCACACTGAAAACATCATTGCCCATCTTGCAAAGGGTCATAGCAACAACAAAGAGCTCAAGACACCAAAAATGGTGCCAATGGGTGCCATCACTGAAGTGCCAAGAGTCACTGGAGATTCCATGTTGAGTGGGACAAACATTGTGATCAAAGTGACAGGACAAAGCACCCCGAAGTCATTCACTAGCAACATCTCCAAGAACAGTGGTAATTCACTTTCCAAGTCTGGGACTGTCAAGCTTGTCACCACCTCCAACAGTACACTGTATCAGAAGGTGCAGAACATAAATCACTCAGACAGCAATGGAACCGACAAAGTCATTGTCCGGAAGTCGGTCACCAATGCACTGCCGATGGTTAACGTTGGCCCGCGGTTGGTGATGAAGTCACTCGGGCAAGCAGGAGTTGGGCACTTGAGCAGAGGTCACAAGGTGGTCCAACAAGTTGCCCAGCCTGGCCTGAACTCAGTCACAGGGGTAAATGGTGTTACCTTAGCCACAACTTTTAAGACACCCAAACAGAGTCAGTCTGGTGCACAAGGAGTGACTAGTAAGACTCCTCTCAAGACAATGGTTCCTCAAACTAACTTCCAAAACATTGCTGGAAGAAGCTTGAAATTAGTGAAAAGAATAAACAATGAAACTTCTAAAAATAAATCCGTGAAGTATATAACTTCTGATTCTCAAAACAGCCTTGGCACACCACAAAGTACAAAAACCAAAGAAAAGAAAGTATTGAAAATATTATCTAGTGGAGATACACCATCTACTAAAAATCAAGGCAAGAAACGTCGCAAGCAAATTTTAAAACCCAGCGCAGGTGATGTTTCCTACACAGACGCTAACACCACTCCTCCACCTCCACCACCACCACCACCACCTCCACCTCCACCTCCACCACCTCCAGCACCACCACACTCAGAAGGAAAAGCAAAAAAGAGAGGGAGAAAATCAAAGTTGTCAGTTGCAGATGAGGGTGGAAGTTGTAATCCACCTCCTAATCATAAAGGACATCGGAAGAAATTCAAAGAAACGTTTGGCTTTGATTCTTCTACCCCAAAGGTGGCAAAGAGGCCAACGAAGGGGATTCGTGGAGGGTGGAAGAAGAAGAAGCGTGGACCAGGGAGGCCAAGGAAGAGTCAGTTAAGTGACACACCGGACACCTCAGAAGTGGACTCGCTCTTTGATGAAGTGGACCTAGAAGATCTAGAGAATGAGCCAGTGGTGGTGGCAAAGAAAGAGGAAGAAAATATTCCAACGGTTGAACTTGACCTCTTCACTCTTCCCTCCACCAATGAGCAGGTGTCTGTCCTCCTCACCGAGCCAAAAAACCCAAACTTCAAGGTGTACGCCAGCATGGATGCCATCTTTGTGGGAGACTCGGCTCTGGGGGACGTGACGAACCAGATCGGCTACGTGACAGATGCCAATAATGTGGTGTACGTGAATCCCAGCCACTTCCTCTTCCCTAATGTGGAGGACCTGGAGAACTTTGTGCCAAGTCCCATCCTGACCATGAAGGGGAACAAGGTTGGTCTCACGCCGGTCCGCAAGCCATGGAACCTCACCACCAACAAGGCCTACACTCCCATTGTCCTCAAGCAGGTTGGTGTCAATGCCTCCAAAGATACTAATGGCACTGATGCCAATTTGGAGAAAGATCTTGAAGGTAAAGAGACTCCAGTTGCTCATGTTGCCGGCAAGTCCAGAGTGGAGGAGCATAGGCTGAAAGTAAAGCCTACTCAGTCAGCCAGTAAGGTGTTAGTGAAACAGCAGAAGAAGATTTCCAAGAAAGTGCAAAAGCTGGCAGAAACAAGCAGCCAACAAATTGAAGTCCCAGAGGTGAAGGAGCCTCAGATCCCCACCACAGAAGTGACTTCTCATACCAAAGCAAGTAAAAAGGCGAGTCACAAGAAGAAAAAGAAGAGGCGTAAGAGTGGCACTAAAGGTGACACTGAAGAGGAAACTGAAAATAAATCTGATTTGGCTGGAGGCAGTTTGCTGAGTGAGCAACAGCCTAAGGTCAAGGTGGTGCAACCTAAAGGGGACACTGGAGCCACTATTCAGGAAATTTTGGACTCCAAGAATAAAGAACGGCAGGCGGCAAAGAAGTCCTTGATCCAAAAATGTGTGGTGAAGTTAGAAGAGTTGAAATATCCCTTGAAGTTAGAGAAGCCAACCACTGTGTCATCTACGGAACTTCCAAGTAATGGTGAAACTGTGAAAGCCTCAGAAGACACCACTGCAGAATTCATTGACACTTTGTTAACCAACTCCACTGTTGAAGAGAGTTTGTTAACTAGTGCAACTGCTGAAGACAGTGTGTTCACTGATGCAACTGGTGGTGAGAGTCTGTTGACTAACATGACTGGGGATGATAGTGTATTTGCCAATACTACTGCTGAAGAGAGTCTGTTAACAAGTACCAACACTGGGGAACAGAATGTGACTACTGAGGACAGTGTGCTAAATAGTACCACTGCAGACAATAGTGTATTTAGTAATGTCACTACTGAGGGGAGTCATTTACAAGAAGAGATGGCAATTAATTCCCCAGTGTATATGCCAAGTGATGCAGAGGCTGTCAATGTGAGTATACCTGAGGAAAGATCATTGCCAAATGGTGAACAACAAAATACTGAGGAACAAAATGTATTAGCTGAAGAGAGCTTGAGTGGTGTTGTAGAAAGTTCATTACCAGAACCTTTGGCTGGTGTAGTAGAAAGTTCATTACCAGAACCTTTGGCTGGTGTAGTAGAAAGTTCATTACCAGAACCTTTGGCTGGTGTAGTAGAAAGTGCATTACCAGAACCTTTGGCTGGTGTAGTAGAAAGTGCATTACCAGAACCTTTGGCTGATGTAGTAGAAAATGTACTACCGGGACCTGTGGCTGATGTAATAAAAAGTGTATTAGCAGAACCTTCGGCTGGTGTAGTGGAAAAGGAACCTTTGGCTGGTATTGTAGAAAGTGTATTACCAGAACCTTTGACTGATGTAGTAGAAAGTGCATTACCAGAACCAGTGATTCCAGCCACCTCAGATATTAGTGGTCCTGTAAATGAAGTTAGTAAAGCAGTAAGTAGAACAATAGGGGGAGGTCTTCCAAGGCGAATGAGGAGGAGGAGGCTGAGGACTAAGTCTGCAAACATAGTGAGTTCAAAAACAGAGACCATACTTGAATTAGGAAGTGGTGGTGGTGGTGGTGAGGTTAGAGGTCCTGTGTGTAGTAGAAGAAGAGTTAGGCATGCAAGTGAGAACTCAGTTTTGCCCAATAAGGCTGAAGTAAGTGAACAGAGAAGAGTGTCAGTTAATAACCAAAGTGACAAGAGTGAAAGTGGACACTCACCAAAAAGAAAACTTGAGAAAGTGAGAATTAAAGTGGATACAGAAAATCCTGGAGATGAAATAGTGTCAGAACAGTTAACAAGTCCACAGACAGCTCAAAGTGGTGCAGAGGTTTCATTGAACTTAAGCCAGGACAAGATACTGAGTGATAGCAATGAAAGCAGACTGAGCTTATCACCTCTTGCTGGAGGAAGGAAGCGAGTCAAAAAACACAAGACCAAACATGAAGATAAAAAGACTGTAAAAATAGAACCAGCAAGTGAAGTGTGGAAACCCCTTGACCAAAGTGGTAGTGTGTGTAGTGAGCAATCCTCCACAGAATCAGACCGTGAAGAAAAACCCGCCAGATCAGTTAGGGAGAGGAGGCCAAGTTTCAAGCTCCTGGAGAGTCTATCTGTTGCTAGTCAGAGCCCCAAAAGATCACCACAGATTAAAGTGGAAGAGCAACTCCACAGTCCAACTGAACCTATTCCTGACAACCTTGGAAGCCGGCAACCTGTTGAGAACGCCGCTCTCTCTCCTTCGCATGTCCCTGACTCATCTCCATCACGCGAATGGCTGGGACGAGGTGCCAAGCTGAAGGCGCAAGTTCTCATACAGGATCAGCAAGCTGGTGTGATGGATTCTCATATATTCCCACCTAATGACAGCCCTCAGCAAACATCAAGTAAAAACAACAGCAAAGAGTGTACAAGCCCTAGGCTGGAGGTGCTGTCACCCTCAAGAATATCATCTTTCATGTCACCATCAAAGACTCCTTCACCCACCAGCAGCTCCAAGACCCCGAAGCCACTCATTGCTGTGCAGAACAGGGAGTGGCAGGCCCGAGGGGCAAAGCTCAAGGCCCAGGTGATGATTAGTGATCCAGAGAGCAGCTTAGTTCCTTACACCAGTGCTGAAGACCTCCCTAAATCTATAACTTCACCTCCCAGCAAAAAGATGAAACTGGACCTCTCACCAGCGAATACAAAGGATATTCGCTCCTTCTTTAAGTCTGGGAAGTCTGCGGTGTCTCAGGAGAACACATCAGTATTGTCCAGTAGTCCTGTGTCTCCTCTCTCACCCAACTCTGCCAGGACACCCAAGAGGCATGCCAAGAATGCAAGTGACATTAGGAAGTACTTCAGTGTCACTTCCCCCATATCTCCAGCTAAGAAGATAAAGGAAGAGAATGTAAGATCACCAAAGAAGTTAGCATCCCCTATAAGTGTACCTTCAGAAAGCACACTTCTATGTTCCAATTATGAAGACGTGAAGCCGTGTATTGAGGCGCTCCCTATTTCTGAATATACCTTTGAGGGCTTCAAGAGATTAACCAGACAATCAGGGTTGCGTTCGAAAGCAATCCTGAGACTGGTTTCCTTGTTCAATTCAAGGCGATGGCCCCGCCTGGACAAGTTCGCATTCCCTGTGGATCAGCTCTGTGATTGGAATGATGAACTTCTTAGTAATTATGACTTTGACTAATGGAAACAGGGACTGACAGTGTATGCTCAGAGGTTCTTTTGTACTTTATGTATGAGAAATTTGGCATTGGTTTGTACTGAAATGCCTTGGGGCCATGGCCAAAGTAGATGTTCTTTTTTTTCTTTAGTTATTGGGGCAGGGTTTAGGTGGCCTTTACATTATATAAGTTATTCCTGAACATTTCATGTCTGTTTGCACATGTATACTACACATATGTACTGTACACCCTTGCCAAGAGTGAACTGTCCTCACACGAAATCCGTGATAGTATGAATGGGGAAACTATCCAGAAACTTGCTCAATGTGGCATGGATTTGTGCTAGTAGGTAACACACACACACACACACACACACACACACACACACACACACACACACACACACACACACACACACACACACACACACACACACACACACACACACACACACACACACACACACACACACACACACATCTAGGTAAATACACTCATTTTTTATCTCTTAGGTTCTCATCTCTTATAGAACACAGACAGATGGCCACACGCGTGCACACACACACACACACACACACACACACACACACACACACACACACACACACACACACACACACACACACACACACACACACACACACTAAGCCAAGATTTGTGCACTAAGTCTTCAAAGTAAAGGAAGACATGCCAAAATTGTCTTAGAGAATAGAATTTTGTATCTTGTGTGTTGCAGTGAGGTGATGTTCTACCACTACACTGTCCCACTCCATCAAGCTGACAGTGTGTATGTGCATCACCTAACCTCAGTGGGATGGAAATTGTGCAGTGGGAATCTAACTGTGGTGTTTGGTAAGGGTTAACAGTACATATTTCTCTCTCTCTCTCTCTCTCTCTCTCTCTCTCTCTCTCTCTCTCTCTCTCTCTCTCTCTCTCTCTCTCTCTCTCTCTCTCTCTCTCTCTCGTCATAAATCATCTCTGTTACATGCTGTACTTATGTTCCTCCTCCTCGTCAACATCGTCATCATCAGTTATTTATGCAGTTTTTCATGCTGCCTGCTGTAAGATAGGTTCCTCTCCCTCAGCCACACACTGGGCTGCAGGGACTAATTTCTGATATTGTCAGATGGTTTGTATACATGAAAGATTATTTATGTTAATCATTTATAAGCAACGATGTCTCTTGAACTGTATTGGTGAGTCCGTGATACAATTTGCTGTTTCTTTATTTTTTTATCTTTTTAATTTATTATTTTTTAAATAAATTGTGCACAAATTTGAATTCGGTCAGAATATGTTTTATTATGTTACGTATTTATGCCTATGTAATTATTTAAGCAATCCCAGTATGTACCAGTATGGAGGATCTTGTGTATTAAGCTGGCTCAGTCACATTCATCAAAATTAGAATATAGACTACATAGCATTAAAGAAAAGGAAAAAAAAAAAAAAATTCAAAATACATCCTTTCATGTATTTTGCAGTACAGTACAATACTTAAATTGGTTAAGTCCTAAGACGAGTAATAGTTAGCCTTCCTGTCATGGAGACTGGTCCTAACAGTAGCTACATGAATGCATTCTGAAGGTTAGCTACAAAGCAGAGTCTGCTTGAGTGGTGTTCCATGATTACTATCATACCCTTATCAGAGGAATCATAGTATTCACTGTTTTGAAGATCTGATGGTGTATTCTTGCTCATAGCTCTATTTATTATATCAATCAGACTTACTAGAATGCATATACATTTCTATACACGTCATATATACACTGGAATGCTTCAATCCAGAAAGGAAGGATAGATGCAGCTTATATTTTTGTGTAGCTTTTACGTCTCATTTTAGGTCAGGATGGGATGTGGTGGTGTTTAGGTAAATGCTAGTTCTTATCTGTCACAGATTCCAAATATTTTTGTACAGTGCCCCCACTCTCAATATATGTACAGGCCATTACTCTATTGTTGTCATGAGCTTCCAATAAACATGAAACAAATTTGTCCCTTGTACCAAGTACCTTGTCTCACTATGTTCTAGTTTCTGTATCCTGTAGTGACTGTTCCAAGGAAGTGAGATTGCTGCTGTTCATAAATCCTCTCTCTCTCTCTCTCTCTCTCTCTCTCTCTCTCTCTCTCTCTCTCTCTCTCTCTCTCTCTCTCTCTCTCCACCATTACATAATATTGTTAGCTCCTGAGTCTCCAGCAGTAATGGTAAATGAACCAGCCTTCATATTATTTATAATGGATACCAAAAGGAACAAGCTTTTCACTAATATCAAGCACTCCACAACATAATTCTTGTCCATTCTATTTGTTTATTTGTTTGTATTTATGTTTTGACATACATCATCGTTCTCTAAGATTAGAGCCTACAATACCAACGATTATTTGAAACTGCCAGCAGGATCGTCATTTGTGCCAGCTGAACTGGATATCAGTAAATGAACAAAAGATAATATTAATGAACTGACTGAATGAATAGACTGAAAGAAATTCAATACAAAATAAATAATTGAAATTCCGCACCAATGTGTCACGGAGCGGCGCACAACTACTAACAATCAAGTTTGGTGAACGCAGTTCTTCCAGGTACAGGGTAATTACCTTGCTATAGGGTAATGTGAACACTATCAAGGTAACATTTCATTTCAAGGTAACATCATATCATCACCATATATATTATGGTAATATATCTTACACATACATACATATAAATGATCTTTAGAAAATAATTTTCTGACAAACAGGATAACTTTAAAGAAAACGGTATTGTTAAGAGTGAATTTAAGGTAAAGTTCACAACTCCACCCACTGGCCGGAGCGCCGAGAGGCGCGGCAGTGAGACTGGGAGTGCCGAGAGCTTCAGCGTGATTGTGAAGGTATTGGTAATAGTGTTATCTGTTTTGCCTTAGTGTTGTAGTGGTAATAATGGTGATTACTGGGGATCCGTGCGTGGATAGCAATGTAGAACAGGTATTGCGTCATTAGGTAAAGGAATAAGATTAAGTCACGCACGTTTATACTCGTATTTTTGTCTGTTTTGAAATGCAAAAACGGGAAGGTGGTGGAAGTGCAGACATGATTCAATTTTTTGTCGAGCCTTTTATAACATCAAGGCGGCAAGGAAGATGGTGAGTGATAGTGGAAAGAAATCAGTGATTATCAGGAAGGCTAGACAATCCTGCATCCTGTGGAAAACTGGAAATCTTCAGCACTTCATAACGACTAACAGGTAAGGACGATGCTCCGACTTTAAACAATCTAGTTTTCCTTTAGATCCAAAAATTAAACAAATTCCATAGTCAGACCGGTTTGTTCATGTATTCTTCCTACCTTAATTTTGGAAAGGTTAATTTTGCATGGCATTAATTAGCTTTTGTTAGGTATATATATTTATATAGGTTGTAAAGGTACGCCAACACTTGACTCCTTGCCTTATAATTTCTCAGTAGCACTTAACACCTGATTGTCGCACACCAGGTGAAGGCTTCAATTTTCCTTTCGTTCAGATACCTCAAAAACTAATCATTCAGGCTCCACCCACTTGACCCCCACTAGGTCTATGCCTTGTCCCTCAGAACTTCAGCACATCATCTCCCTCCCATTATCCCCATCCTGAATCCCTCTGTGAGTGTTCGCAGGGCTCTCACTGTTATTTTGTGAGATTTCCTTAAAATACCGAAACAAATTCCTCAAGTCTGGAAATAGTAAATTTAAAGGTACGTGTATAGCTTATTCTTACAACAAAACTAAGACATGATGTTGTGAGAGTGAGTGAGTGATTATAATAAGGCGCCGCATAATATGGTGAGAAGGCAGTGTCTCAACTGGTAACGCTCAGTGGCAGTGCAGCCAGACCAATTTGAGCTTGCATGCGGGGGTGGGCAATATAAATATTCTCTTAATTAATTTGTGCCAGAGGCTGTGCCGTATCTGACTATACCTCCCTAGGTTACCAACCAAACCTTGACCTTAACAAACCGCTTCCCCCTTTGAATTCTCCGAACGTTATAATTATTACAGCCGGGTTACTCTAAAGTGGCACTTTTGGTGTGGCTGCGGCCTGCGGGCTTCGCGGCGATTCCCCCACCGTTGCCAATTGCCACCTCGCAAGGCTCTACTAAAAACACAGGCCGGTGTAGGACGCATATCACCGACCTGTCTTTTCTTCATCCCCGCTCCACCTAACTCTTTATCCTATGTCTGTCTTTTCTTTTCCTCTTTTTCTACATAAATTGGCGTATTTCATAAATTATTTTCGAAATCATTCTAATTATTTTCCACATCTCAGCACTAAGGTCAAAATTGAGGCTTTTTTTTTTTTTCGGGTATAAAGGTTTTCCCTCCGTGGCATATTATGAACGTGGGGGTGCGCCCTTGCTGCTACTTCCACCTGACTTGACTCGCCAGTCACTGCAGTCAGTCCTAAATTTAACCTGTTCTCACACGCACCAGTTCTCCTGCTGCAAGCTCACCACCTCCTTCACAGCCAGTAAGGCAGTAATCAACAACGTGAAAAGTACTTCTTGCGAATATAGATATATTTTCTATTGTATATCCTGAAGATGCCATCTTTGTCAAAGCGAAACGTCGATAATAAATAAAGAGAAACTGAAGGTCCTGCTAGGCCTGTTTTCCTTATCTACATATTCGACATTGCAATCTCTCTCTCTCTCTCTCTCTCTCTCTCTCTCTATATATATATATATATATATATATATATATATATATATATATATATATATATATATATATATATATATATATATAGAGAGAGAGAGAGAGAGAGAGAGAGAGAGAGAGAGAGAGAGAGAGAGAGAGAGAGAGAGACGGGGTTTGGGATGGAGAGCGGGCCGGTGACTGTGGAGATATGGCAGAAGTGAAAGATCAACTGTCAAACTGTCTAGCTGGAGGGGTTCGATCCCCTTTATAAGGAAAGACAAGGCAACTCAACACACACACACACACACACACACACACACACACACACACACACACACACACCCTCCGGCACGGGACCGGGATGTCGGGGTCCAAGGGGGGTGTGCTCCCTTGATGATGTCACACATATACGTTACGTAAATCATTTTGAAAATGAGAATTCCCAAAAAGGCAGCTGGACACGAATGCTATCAGAATTCTGACTTGTTATCAATCAAAACTAATTCTTAAAATATAAAAATATTGCAGGGTTAAGGAAAAATAAAAAGTATTAAAAAAACATATTAAATAAAGTGTTCAAACTTTGACTTACTTAAAAACAATTTTAGAGCCCACCAATTTCACTCAATAGAATCGGTAATGTTTATTAAAAATTATGACTGTTGTTTGATATATCAAAACCTGGTAACATGCCGAATTAGAAAAATAATCATTTATTAAATTAAGATTTTTACAACATTAATTCGGCTAGAAATCATTCTTACAGTCCACATCTTTAACTTATCAGGAGCCTAACACACCTTTTCCATCCTAAACTCTTGTTTGAAAACACAAACACTTCCCTACAATCTCAAATAAAAAATTACTGACAGCAGTGATGAAAATTTGAATGTATTTTTGCCGTCTCATTTAAGTAATAAACACCTTCTAAATCACCGTATTTCACTTAATTCAAGCATGGAAGATACGTAAAACACAACGAACTTAAAAAGTACTTGTGACTCGAGATAAATGAGAAAATTTCAAATAATAGTCGACCAGCAAAGCATTTGGGCGGGAGCTGGTGATGACGTCACAACATGGCCGCTCATGACGTCACTTAATTCCCGGCCCTTTTCCCCTCACTGGGCTTCCATAAGACAAATCAGGCAATTGCGGATATATATATATATATATATATATATATATATATATATATATATATATATATATATATATATATATATATATATATATCGAAGACGGACACGAAAGATTAGACCTCTGGCTCCAATTTGCGACCTTCCTTGCTTGTAATGAGTGAGAGATGTGGCAGACGATGGCTGAGAGAGAGGCAGCAGGTCAGCGAATTTGTTTATTAACTATTGAAAGCTTGCATTATTGAGGTTTTTAAGCATTTACAGGTGTTAATTTTCTGATATGTTGTCCTGGAGGTTGCCAACGTTAGATCATGACATGGCAGCATCGTGGAATGCTGATTTACGCTAATATATTACTTACCTTAGCCAAAGACTGCTTGCTGGCTGCAGAAACCCACACACCGCTGTCTGCTTCGTGCCTTCAACTGTATATAAATAGTTAACCTCTGATTACTGAGAGGCCACAGACACCTTATTCTCATCGATGCTATCACTATTATTGGTATCTTCGTTACCACTTCTCTCACTACGTCTCTCACCGCCGGTGCCTATAGTCCTGCCAGCGCTGCCAGTGCGGGCGTGGCGGAGGCTCACTGTAAAGTAAACTCAAGTTTAAACCTGCCGCCCATGGCAACCATGCATTTTTTACTGGACGCGTTTGGCAATGATATTAAGATTCATTTGCCAGAATCAACATGAATACAATATAATGTCTATATATATGTAGTCTCTATATATTATGATACAGCCACAAATAAGTACAGTCACATGTTCATGTATGTATGTATGCTTGTATGTCGGTTCCCTACTTAATGAAGATGTTTTCCTACCAATATTTCAAACAAAAGTGACATCTGTCATCCTTCTTTCATGGCAGTTGCCACTTACCACTGGTCATAATTTCTTCTGACGTAGCCTGGCTGGCCTGCCTACCTTCCATCTTTCCCCTCTACACCCAATTTTCCATCTGTCCCTCTTCCCCTCCCACATGTCTCTCATATCCCTCTCTCTCTCTCTCTCTCTCTCTCTCTGTATGTGACGTCACCAAGTCGCTGGTTTAATTTGTTCTTGGCCCAATAATGATAGGCTTTCTTCCTCTTCAAACATCTTTTCTTTAGCCATTTATTAGACGATCTCTGTACATTCCTTTTTTTTTTTTTTCCAGAAGGAAGAATTGTAAAATCATGTCATACAAAATCATTCTTTATTTCAGACAAAGATACCATATTGATACATGGGAGACTTCTCGGTTATCTTACTACGGATATGGACGGAAATTTCCTCTCTCTCTCAGCTTATGTTTATCTGTGGATGGAGAATAATAAAACCCCGCCCCACTCTCTCTCTCTCTCTCTCTCTCTCTCTCTCTCTCTCATTTAAGTAATAAAAAATAAAAACAAAAACAAAAGTTACAATACAATACACTGCCTATGTACAGGTTATGTTCCTTAACATTTGAGCAGCATCAATCCTTCCCCTTTTGGCTGCTGCATCAACTTTATATCCACTCCAAGGATTCTGCTGTGATCCTCAGTAATAGGAAGGTTCTATTAATGGCTTGTGAGGCTGTTGAGAGTCCACATGATCACAGAATTATTCAGATATATGTATTTGTTTTGATAGTGTAATAATAAAGGTCATGGCCACCCGAAGCCTTGGAATCAACCCGTAGATTTATTCTATTATTGGCCATATGTACAACTTTGAGGTGGTTACTCCTCAAGGAATTGCCCTTCTAAACCATCTGTTGATGCCAAAGTCAAGGGTCCAAGGCTGTCAGAGTAAAGGGGAGGGTAACTTGGCTTGCTTTTCAGGTTCAATAATTGCAGTTCTCCTCCTTAAATATTTTACCTGGCCATTTCTTTGGCACTGAAAAACATAAGATCCACTGTTTCCTATGAAAGGGAATCACTGATTCATGATGAAGAATGCCAGTCAAGTTGAATGCCATGCCAGTTGAAGAATGACAGGCCAAGTTGTATAAAATTATATACTGTCATGGCATCCACTGCCATGAAACCTATCATAGAAGTGATTAGTATGGTATGGCATATTTCAATCTTTTTTCCAATTTCTACTTTAGGTATGTAGGTCTGCATGAGGTATTCTTAAGCACTACTTCACTTAACACTATAGTGAAATGTTTTGCTATTATATATACATCTGTCATTTCAATGTGTACCTCTATAGTCTGCAGCATAGCAATATGAAGGCCAAACTGCTTTTCCAGGAAAACCAATTTGTTCTGATTCATTTACAAGGTATTGCTTGTAATTTGTAGCATTTGACTAATAATCTGGACCACTGCACACCGAATCCCTCCCTGGCAGTGTGACGTCCTTTGGTTGAGATTCCTCTCATCCAAATGTTACTAGGTTATGGCACTTGTCATGCAGGTCCCACAACTCCTTACAGTTGTGAGCCTGCTGCTCTGCTCCTGCTACTTGTCTCAGTGGTGCAGAGCAAAGCCCACCGGAAAACGTTCTTCCACACGGCGTTGATGCAAGGGGATGCTCTGTCTCCTTGGGTTGCCTGAAGGCCCTGCAATCACAAATCATATGTGAGGGACAGACCATTTTGAATTATATGATAGCTGTTGTTCATAAGGATATTGTGAGCTGACCACTACAAAGGAAATGACCCAGAAATTCAGTGCCAAGAAGTCTGGCTGTCATTGATGATGATGCTGAAGGAATGCATCATGTCAGAGAACTCACACATTCCAGCTTGATTGAAGTTTTCCAACCTACTGAGACTATTGCCTCGGCGGCGGGTGCGAGGAGGCTTGGAGCCCTTGTTGCGGTGATGACGTGTAGGAGACTCTCCCTCACTAGAGGAGGCTGACAGATGGCGACCTGGATAGTGAGGTCGACGCCGGAGAGGAGCAGGCCGCACCCGAGACCTGCAGGAAAGATGTTCTTTTTGACACTGTGTATAAAAACATAAATTTCAGTTCATGGTGCATGGTGATACATGAAAAAAAAAAAATTAAACTCCAACATACACCAGAGTATAGTTTGCCTTCTGTGATGAGCCAAAGAAGAAAAGTATGGGGACAAAATATCAAATAGTGATGAGTGACACACCTGGCCTTGCGGGGAGGGCTGTCCAGCCGCACACTGACCACCGACAGGTTGTCATCAGCTGGGTCTGCCAGATATCTGCAAGTAGACTCCCAGCTGAATATGGAGCTTTGACATCCATGTCAAGGTAACTTTACTCTGTCACTACTAGTTATAATATACAGTATATAAAGCATGTTACCTCTTGTAACTTAAATCTTCTACCTATGCAAAATTTATTTGTAGCTTATGTAAGATGACTGTGCATACCTGCAGCAATGTGTAAAAATTGTTGGTTCACCATTACCAACTAAAATTAAGAATGAATTGTTTGTGACAAGCAGGGAAAAGACTCAGCATGAATGAGTGGAGACTTGAACTGCTTCCAATCATTGAAGGAATGAAAAGATGATACACACACACACACACACACACACACACACACACACACACACACACACACACAGCCCGGTAGCTCAGTGGTTAGAGCGCTGGCTTCACAAGTCAGAGGACCGAGGTTCGATTCCCCGGCCGGGTGGAGATATTTGGGTGTGTCTCCTTTCACGTGTAGCCCCTGTTCACCTAGCAGTGAGTAGGTACGGGATGTAAATCGAGGAGTTGTGACCTAGTTGTCCCGGTGTGTGGTGTGTGCCTGGTCTCAGGCCTATCCGAAGATCGGAAATAATGAGCTCTGAGCTCGTTCCGTAGGGTAACGTCTGGCTGTCTCGTCAGAGACTGCAGCAGATCAAACAAACAGTGAAACACACACACACACACACACACAAAAAAAAAAAAAAAAAAAAAAAAAAATGTAAGTGTAGAGATTGACACACTTCTTTTGCAGCCTTTTGGGGACACCTGGAGAGTCTGGATCTGAGTCATTCACCAGATGGGCATTGGCCAGGCCACGGGACACCTGCCGTCGGCTGCAATGCACCATGTAAAATATTACTTACAGAAAAATCTAAAATAAACATGAATAAGAAATATCTATATAATGAGAAGGTTACTTTGAAACTGTATTTTTTTGTAATTTCTGATCAGTGAAGTAAAATTCATAAGAATATCATGGAGTTCCTTGATATATGCAATGATGAATTATTTAGGTATGCACTTAAGAAATAAATGGAGAAAGGATGGTGGCTCACCTCAGTAAGTGATTGGAGCCTTCCACTGAGGTGTGTGAGGGCATGAAGGGAGCGGCACCACTGATGGGGGGCAGGGAGGGGACACGGGAGCCAGGGGCCGTGCCAGGGACTGAGGAGCATGCTGAGCTGCTGGGCATGGTGGAGGTGGAGGGGGAACAGGAGGTTGGGTGGGTAAGACCATTGAAGGCAATACTGAACTGGTTCCCTAACTGCCACCTGCACTGCTCTCTAGGATTAACTTGAATTTGGGTTCACCCAGCAAAGGAATCTCTCACTAATGCATTCACATCATGCTAATAGAGACATTTACGCCAAGGTGAATGAGGTCTCAGTGTTTCAGAAACTAACCCCAATAAATAATTCTCTGGGCACAATTATATCACCTATTCATTCTTGGTTTGTTACTTGAGCCGAGCTGCTCCTGTAACCTTCTCACTGATTGCACAGTGCCTCTTCTAACCTTGACACTGACTAACCCATGGTTCAGCAAGCCTGTCTCCAGTCTGTCCAGTGATCCAGAGACCCAGTACATATGCACAGTACTGTGGGAAATAAGAGTGATGCAAAGGAAAAGAACAAAACTTGTGTTAAGCAGGAGACAGGTTGTCTGAGCCATGGACTAATTAACATCAAAATTAGAAGACTTGTTGTCTAATGAGCAATGAGCTTACAGAAGCAGCTTAGGCTCCCATTACAAACATGGCATAAAGGGACGCTGGTGAGAACACATGTGGCCGTATCTCTTCACCCTTCCTGAAGCCAAGATCTGGACACATTATCACACATATGACTACTGAGTAATACTTTCATTATAAACATATAAAACAAATTATATTCTACGTGACTATTCATTCTGAGGAAAAGACTAACATTCTACAAGTGAAATAATGACAGGGAAACAAAAACATATATTATTAACACATAAAGCAGCAGCAATAAAACTGAAAAATATCATTTGTTGATAGTCTCTATTATTAAACAGCCTAAACAAGATTCAAAATTTTTGATGAAATGAATGTAAGAATGATGTGTCCGCTATGAATTTTTTATTTCATCGGCTTGGATTCCTTTATTCTGGTTTTCTTGGGAGAAACATTTTATGTGTGAAAAATCAATTTTGTTGTAAAATAAACTGATTGCAAGCATATTCTTGTCTGCAGTTGGGTGCCACATTTCATATACAGAATGCAAAACCACTTGTGAAGAAATACTGATTTCAAGCATAGGTATTTATCTTGTCCCCAATGTCATGAAAAAAGTGCATCTGCTGTGTGTGTGTGTGTGTGTGTGTGTGTGTGTGTGTGTAATTCACCAAGGTTGTCTGCTGGTCACCCAGCCAGTCTTCCCCATTACGGAGCGAGCTCAGAGCTCATAGACCGATCTTCGGGTAGGACTGAGACCACAACAACACACTCCACACACTGGGAAAGCGAGGTCACAACCCCTCGAGTTACATCCCGTACCTATTTAATGCTAGGTGAACAGAGGCTACACATTAAGAGGCTTGCCCATTTGCCTCGTTGCCTCCGGGATTCGAACCCGGACCCTCTTGAGAGTGAGTCGAGCGTGCTAACCACTACACTACGTGTGTGTGTGTGTGTGTGTGTGTGTGTGTGTTTCACTGTTTGATCGGCTGCAGTCTCTGACAAGACAGCCAGACGTTACCCTACAGAACGAGCTCAGAGCTCATTATTTCTGATCTTCGGATAGGCTTGAGACCAGGCACACACCACACACCAGGACAACAAGGTCACAACTCCTCGATTTACATCCCGTACCTACTCACTGCTAGGTGAACAGGGGCTACACGTGAAAGGAGACACACCCAAATATCTCCACCCGGCCGGGGAATCGAACCCCGGTCCTCTGGCTTGTGAAGCCAGCGCTCTAACCACTGAGCTACTGTGTGTGTGTGTAATTCACCTCGGTCTCCTGCTGGTCACCCAGCCAGTCTTCCCCATTACGGAGCGAGCTCAGAGCTCATAGACCGATCTTCGGGTAAGACTGAGACCACAACACACTCCACACACCGAGAAAGCGAGGTCACAACCCCTCAAGTTACATCCCGTACCTATTTACTGCTAGGTGAACACACCCCACACATTAAGAGGCTTGCCCATTTGCCTCGCCGCCTCTGAGATTCAAACCCGGACCCTCTCGAGTGTGAGTCGAGCGTGCTAACCACTACACTACGCGGTGTGGTGTGCATGTGCGTGTGTGTGTGTGTGTGTGTGTGTGTGTGTGTGTGTGTGTGTAAGAGAGAGAGAGAGAGAGAGAGAGAGAGAGAGAGAGAGAGAGAGAGAGAGAGAGAGAGAGAGAGAGAGAGAGAGAGAGAGAGAGAGAGAGAGAGAGATTGTAATTACAGAAGGCAAGTAATCAATCACAAAAGAGTGACTGTGGCACCAGTCCCTGCTCCAGTCACTGACTGTCATAATGGTTTTTGTCCAGTTAGAAATCATCTGGCTATCATCCATTACACTGTAGCAAAGTTTCATCTCAAATCAAAACAATTTTGCAATATAAAATCTCTTAGGATTGCCTTTAGAAGTAACAAAACTACCCATGCACAATGATAGAATAAAAAAATGTCATACCTAAAACATATTTAAAATTTGAAGCCATGCTTTGACAAATGGTTCATGTTTTTGCCAGTTCTGCTTTGGGTTACCTTTTTAATAACTCATGGCCCCAATGTTATAGTATAAGTTTTAGTCTTCAAGCTGCTGATGAGAAAACAGGTTAAGGATAACAACAATGTAAATATGTATGTGTCTCCAGGATACAATGTTATAATGTTATGTATGTCAGTACACAAGATAGCACCTCAGGCACAAGAAAATCTTTCACTACCTGAGCTTGTTGTGAAGCTTCTTATCTATACGTACATGAACAAATATGCCAACAAATTAATGATGGTGTCAGTCATGTGGCTATGTACTGTACATGCAACAGTGGAAAGCAAACATAAACAGAAGCAATATTGTATATCACAGTATACAGTGAACTGTAAGATCTTGCATAACATGAACTTGTGGTATTCAAAATTAAGTTAGCTATTGAAAATATCAACTCTATGGACAAAGATTACTCTAGTGTTTGACTGAGTCTGATTTTACATAGATAGGTAACTACTGATGGAGTATTTTTTTTTATCTCATGTCACTGATGAAATAAACACTGCTCATGCTACTCAGGATCTTTCATCATTTTGCAATATTTTGTGCCATGATTTGCTGCAACTCAAGACATTTGAAGCAATGGACAAAAGCTGTATGTACTTACTCAGCATTACAAAACAAAAAACAATCAGTCTGTAATCCTGTCATTGCACTGCTGCTCAACAACTAATACCATTTAGCACATAAACTACAGCATGATGACTGAGTTATTTTAAAGGGGTGATGTGATGCATTATTAAATAGGTTGGCTACTCCAGGAAGGGTGACAGAGGCAACTGTGTCCTTGTACAGTGAGCTGCCATTCCTGACAGTGGGGAGAAGTGGTTCCCTGTGGAGATCAGCGGGTGGCAGAGATGGGTGGCAGGTGGTGGGGAACGCCTTCAGATTTGGCAGAGAGGGTTCGTGGGTTTGGGGAGGTTGGGAGGGCAATGGTAGGCATAGAGGTGGAGGAGGGATCAGAAGAGGGTCTGGAGCCCCGTGATGGAGGCAAATCAGAGGGATAATGGAGAGCTGAGTGGTGGCCTTGTGCTGACACAAGGCTGGGTCTATACTGAGCAAGTGGAGGCAAACTGTTCCAGCCGGAGCCCGCCGAGCTGCTGGAAACAAAAGTGTTGGCAGCAGCTGGGAGGCTCACAGGGCTCATGGGAATAAGCATGCAGCTGGACCTCAATGAGCAACTACATGTATGTAATGTATTTACAGCAAAACCTATACAGCTGTTTCAAACTTACGAGATGCAACAGCTTTCTTGCTGGTTGTGAGTTTATTATTAGTGATCATGGGTTGGACGAATTCACCAGCTGACTGACGGGTATAAAAAGAAAATAAAAAGAAGGAAAAGAAATAAGTTATGGTATTTCGTATGACATTCAGCAGAAACCTTGACACAACTTAGTCAGGCAGCTGCTACCCGTCACTCAGGAGATGGACAGTTTAATAAGTACATCCATGGTGGCTGGCACTGCACAGCACTGTACTCACATCATAATGTACTGTACTAACTATGCAAATTTGCATTTCAAATATAACAAATGTGCAATGTAAGGTTATCTAATCTACAAACTTAAACTTCACAAGATGATTTATTTTAAAGACATACCAAGTAGTATTACATTGTCTCACTGCATAAGGATGAATCACAATGTATTGCAGACAGACAAGAATAAGATGTGTAGAGTATGAGTATAAGCAAAATGCTCTTTATGAAGTATAATATAGCAAGAATACTTGGTATGTCTGAGTGATGATGGAATGGTTTTAACGATCTTGGAGTGGCAGGAGTTTGTTCATAATCTTGTTTTTCATTCAAATGCTATGTAATCAACTTGAAAATGTGTGCATGCAAGTTTATTGTATGAATCCACTCTATGTATACAACCTTAAGAGAACTTCAACTTCATTTATGACGTCTCTTCAGCATGAGATGGCCTGATACTCTCACTAGGTACTTCTCTTAAATATTAAGTACAAACATACACCATGAGTGTCAGACAGATATACTTGGGTGAGGAACCTCAGGTAGTTATGATCAAACACTGTGTAGGTGCTGGTGTGTGTTACATGATTGTGTCCTGTCCAACACAGCCACTAAGCAACAATGTTGTGTTGTGCTGAGCCATGCAGGACATAGTGACACAGACAACACTGAACTGTGAATCTATTACTGATACTGATTGCTTTGCTAATCAGTTAAGAAGCTTCAACTAGCTACTGCACATCTGTAACTTGATCACTTGCTAATTTTGAAAGTTGACCATAAAGTTCAAGCCTACTGAATAATTGGATGACAGTTCCCTCAACAGTAAAGCAACAAGCATAATAACAATTAATGACCTCAAGAAGCTCTGCTACAACTACCTGTACACAAGACTGACCTTTCCTTCAAGTAAAGTATGTACGTAATAGATAAGTAAGTCATCCACAGTTCAAGGAAAACTAGGAATAATTTTTCTCTCTCTATAATGTTCAATGGAGAGGATTTTTGCTCCCAGTTCCTTCACCTGATCTCATTAAGAATGATGTGGATGATTCTTTTTCATCTTTCTTTATGAACCAGCACCTCAATGGACATCTATTTTAATTTCAATTTTAATTCATACCATGTGGGCTTTTCCCGGGAATTTTAAAGGGGATACTTTTTGGGTTACTTCCTATCTCAAAGCCCACCCGCTAGGAAACCATTGCCCTGAGTGAGAAAGCCCAACCTACACTCGGACCATGGACAGGATTCGAACCCGTGCGCTTGGAGACCCCCTGGACCCCAAAGCACGCATGGTTTCACTGTACCATGGTGGCCTCTTGTTGATGTAACCTAGTTTTTTATACAAGAGGGGACATTGGCCAAGGGCAAAAAAAAAAAAAAAAAAAAAAAAAAAAAAAAAAAAGGCCCACTTAATTGCCAGTCCCCTTTCAGGTCAAAGGGTCAACCAAAATAAAGGGACAAATGTCTTGAAGCCTCCTCTTAAAAGAAGTCAAGTCATAGGAAGATGGAAATACAGAAGCAGGTAGGAAGTATCCATCTTACATAAAAAAAGGACACACATTACAATCTACGTCCCAGAGTAGCCTGTACCATTAAGCATTAGGGCTGACTGCACCACCCCGGAGGGGCTAGTTTACCACATTTCTACCCCTTCAAGCTCTCATGAGGGAAAGAAAATATAATAGTCTTCCTTGCAGCATTCAGGTTTGTTGGATTGACCTGCCTTAATGCTGAGTCTTGTATAACAGTTAGGGAGCTAGTGTGATGGGGAAGAAGAGGAAACAAGTGGTGTGTAAAGAGTAAGAGATCCAAGAAAGAGAATAAAGAGGTTGGATTTCTTTTACTGTAGAGGTTTCAATTGATGGTTGTTAATGATTAGAGTCCAGTGTGACAGAGAGGAAGAGAAGACAAGTGGTGTATAAAGAGGAAGTGTTTCAGGAATGTATAGATGTAACAATGTTGAAGTGTCAGTTAGTGTGATAGGACAGAAGAGAAGACAAGGGAAAAGAAAGCTAGAGATCCATGGGTGTATAAAGGTACCTGGTGGGGCTGCGCAGGCTGAGGACACTATCAGTTCGGCCTTCGTCACCAAGGCTGTAGCGGCGTGCAGGCCGGTCAAACAGCTTCTCTGGTTCCCTGAGTTAAGAATTGGATCACTACAGTATAATCATAGTACTTCTATAATTTGCTACTACTATTGTTATTACAGCTGCTATAACAAGATTCATGTCACAAATGACCATTTCCCACATAGAGAAGTCAGTCATGAGAATCTTGAATCAGAAGGACCTTACCTGCCATTAATGGGTGGCAGCCTTTCAGTGGATCCCCTCAGTGATAAAACTGAATGGCACTGTCAATGAAACAGTGAATGGTTGCTATTATAATCTCAAGTCATGTACAAACAAGTTCATGGGAATGACTGTCTTTTAAAACTTTCAATGCATATCTAATGTGCAGAATTACTAAGTGTGAACAGTATCATTATGAAGCAACAAGATCCATAGGTGAAGTTTAAGCTGTGAAGCCCAGAAGAGACTTACAAGTGTCTCCTCTCTCATGGTGAACAGCAAAACACTCGGCACTCACCCTCAACAAGTTATGGGGGTCATACTTCCCGTCAGTGGTGGTATACTGTGCCTCCATCTGGTACATTTCATACAGCTCCTGCAGCTCAGGAGGCATGTGTTGGTCCATCTCTGAGGAAGGCAAACCAGTCACCAGGAAGGCATGAACTCTGCACTTTCATTTGTGAAAAGCATTGGTGATTACTCACAACTATATGTTTTTGTTTCCTTCTTGATACAGGAACTGGCCAAAAAAGTTATTAAGGTATAAAAGTAATGTTGTTTTCTTCAGTGTAAGACTGTCTGTGAAGAATCAGGAGAAAAAAATGTGCGCATATGAAAATCACACTGTATTAAAAAAAAAAAAAAAAAATCTCTTAGAGAAACATCTCACATTTCCCATCCTGGAGGAGTTTTAAGTTACTCTGAAGCAGAATTTTCCAGATACTGTGATAGTACAAATCCTTTCCACCATTATATTGTGTTGACTGTGTCTTATGTATTAATAAATTCCTATTACGTATTTAAATATTTGAACCGTGAACACTGATATATTAAAAAAAGATGCATCTACTGTACAATGCAAACCACAATCTCTTCCATCATTTTTTACTTCAAGCTTTCCTTCTTTTAGCCTTAATAGTTTTTAGATATTGAAGTAAAGAAAAACTAATCCATTTTTAACATCAAACAATCAAATGTTGTCGCATAGAGCAGGAACTAAATGCACTTAATGTAACAGTGATGTGTTCTGGTGGAATGCTGAGGCAACCAAACCTGAAACAATGTGCAACAAACGTTAACAAAGTCAGATGCATGTGGTAAATATAAAGCAGTGTTTTACAAATAAAAAATAACATTTTCTGTATTATCTTGATCAGTTTGAAAGTCACATACAGTGGACCTGCTGATGTACTATTGTACCTACTTGTATAAGTTACCTTCTTTGTAAGTCACTCATCAGGAGACTTTGTAAAGTAAATTGTCTTACAGTTCTGCTGTACTTCCTCTTCATGCATTTCCAACTAGTTAAGAGATTATTTGTATGGAGAATGATAAATCATCTCTTTATTTGCAGAGTAGTTAATAGACTGGCAGCAGTGTGGAAAATTAAAACATAGGAGTGTGAGAGCAGAAGAAACAAGTTTCTTCAGTGGAAGTGATGAAATGTGTGTGAAAGAATGATGACACAGCATCATAATGTTGAACATGTCAAGATGCCTCAGTGATGATCTGTGCAAGAGAACATAGGATTGTGTGGCCAAGGCAAAGTTGGGGGAACCCTGGTCATGCTGCCTTACCTGAACCTTCATGAAGGGCTGAAAATGGATGGACATTGTTCATAGGATAAGTTATCTACAAGGTGAATAATGCAAAAACAAAAAGTTTATTTTTACATACTAAAACTAAATTAAGTAAAAAAAGAAGCTATGCTAAATTGGGTAAATAAGACTGTTTAGTATGTACATGTGCCTTTTGGGCTGAGGTGTAATTTCATGGCAGCAGGACTAAATCTCTACCATGATGAAGACAAAAGCAACATTTTGCATAAGGCAACTACAAAATGGAATCAAGAGAAAGAGCAAGAAGAATCTGGAAGTCCTGACTACAAGTGGACCTTTAGTAAGTGAGGAGTGAATGAGAATACATACAGGCAAATAACAGAAATGTTAATGACTATTAATCAAGAGCACCCCATTGTGGATTGGGATGATGATTACCTGAATCTCATGAAAATGTACACTGCCTTTGTCTCTCTCAACCATGTGCAGTTTTACCAAATGGTATCAATTGCTGGAGCTTTCATGAATTATGACAGATACAAAGAAAAGGACATGATATTGCAAAGCTGAAAAATTTAAAGATAAAAATGGAAGATACCAAGTAAATAGTTAACTGTAATGCATTCAGTGTTACAGATGTAATAGTTTATTTTGTGATGGGTGGACAGGGACAGTCTTGGCTATAAAGTATGAGTAAGTGGTGCAGTGATTACCCCATTGGAGTGCCCTGGCAGTCTTACCGTCCAGCATCTGCCGCTGCCGTGTAATGATCCTGTCACACAGGGAGCGCTGCTGGTCATACCTCATGATGACCAGCTCCCGCCGCTGCAACTCATACTCCTTTATCAGCGCCTCACTCCGCATCTCCACTTTCTGGATCTCCAGCTCGTGAACCTGAACACCAAATTTGCTTCAGCTTAAGCAACACTAAGACTGGTAAGCAAGGCGGCCGTCAGAGTGGTGCACCAGTTCAAGGATCCAACGACCACCTTTAGTGAACACAGAACTGATGCTGTCACATGGAAGGCAATGAAGTAAGAAATGAACATACATCAGAGTGCCTTGTCACTTCAAAGATTTGTGATGTATTGATTGCTTTACCTTGCAGAGGAGGGAGATGATTTCCTTGTGCTCCTCATTGGTGATGGTGTTGGGCAGATCCTGTAGATTAACATTTAGCAAAACATTTCAATCTTTTATTGAATAATTAACTAGATAATTTTACAAAAAGCCTTTGTTCAATTTTTTTCTGTGAAAGATATGACATCAGCTGCAGACATTTGTCAATGTAGCAATTCATATCTAGATGCAGCCATCCTGAGAACTCACCTCTTCTATGCTGTGAGAACACTTCTTTACCTCCGCCATCTCCTCCTCTACTCTCTCTCTCATCTCTGAGTAACGTTGCTTCTCTTTTTGCAAGTACAAGAGGTCTTCCCAGGCCTGCGTAACTTCCTCAGGCTCGTCGTCCTCGCTGTCCTCATCTGAGAGAGAATTATGTGGGATGTACTGACAGTGTATGGGGAAGGAAAAGGAGAATAAGGAAAAGCTCTGAGGATTTTTAGAAAGAGGTACAAAAGAACACAATCAAGACATAATTATCACATGAAAATGAATGCATGAAGTCAAATCTGCAAGCTTCTGTGATTACAAATATTTAAAAAGCACTCTCTTTAAGACACATGAAATAAAAAAGCTGTGAATGTATAACTAAAAGACAGCAAGATGTGTAGCCTTGTCACCTCTCTCCTTGTCAGTGTCCATGTCAATGATCTCCTCCCCAAGAGGTCCCTTAGGGTGTTCTGTGCGGTTCCGCTCTAGACGAGTGCGCTCCGCCTCCCACTCTGACACCACAAGGCTCTGGCGCTCCAGCTCCATTGACAGGGCCAAGATGTTGCTGTCAATGTCTATCAACTTGTTCCTAAAGATTGAAAAGATTTGAAAAAGGAAACTTGTCAATGATAATTATGATATTATCATCTGTATTTGGAAGTTATTTATTACAACTAAGAGTAAATCACTATTCCAATTGTATTGCCAGATATTTTCACATATATAATCTCAACATATGATTCTTAAACACACACACACACACACACACACACACACACACACACACACACACACACACAGGAGGCTTTGAAAAAAAATGAAGAGAGGACAGAAGAAGAGAAGAAAGAGTTTTTCTGGAGAATCTTGGATATGAGACTGAGGAAGTGGTTCATAACCCAGAAAAGTACAGCAAGAAAGGACTAAAGAAACTTACATATGAGCGAAATGTAATGTATTCCAACATAAATGGAGTGATATCGGGGATTTTAGAACTCAACGATTACTTGAGGGACAAGAACCCAGATATTGTGGGTCTTACTGAAACAAAACTGAGAGAGGGAGAAGACCTGATGAAGGTTGGAGAAGGGAAATATAACGTTTGGAAAAGAAATAGAGTAGGTAAGATGGGAGGAGGAGTGATGTTGCTGGTTAAAAAAGATATAAAGGTGGATCAAGTGAAAAAGGTATGGGAAAGGCAGAAGTGCTAAAGATCAGAGCAGAAACTAATGAAGGAAAAAAGAGGCACTACATAGTGGTGTACGTACCACCTAAGACAAATGCATGGTCAGTACAGGAATATGAAGAAATGATAAGTGATACAGGAACATGTCTGGAAGAAATGTTGGGTGGCTGTGAACGAACTATAATGATGGGAGATTTTAATTGTAAAGAGGTGTGTTGGGAGGACTGGTCAATGGAAGGATCAGAGACAACATGGGGAAATACACTATTGACACTGGCAATGGAAAATGTGTTAACTCAGTGGGTCAAAGAAGATACTAGGTTTGGAGGAGAGGGAGCATCGTCAAGACTGGACTTGGTCTTTAGTACAGAGCCAATGGTCATTGAGGAGATGAGGGTGGAGTGCCCTTTAGCAAAGAGTGATCATGCAGTTTTGGAGTTCAAGGTGATAGACGAAGAGAAATCTAGAAGAAATGAAGAATATAAAGTGGGAAGATGGAATTATGCCAAGACAGATTTTGGAAACCTAAAGAAATTCTTTCAAGAGACAAATTGGATGAAATTCAAGAGTGCTAAGGAGCAAATGAAAAGTGGAAGGAATTTATAAAAATATACAAAGAAGGTGAGAAAAATTTGTACCAATAAGACAACATAGAGAAGTTGGAAAGCAGGACTGGTTTAACGATAGATGTGAAAAGGCTAGAACAAGAAAAGAGGATGCATGGAAGAGGTGGAGAAGGAAAAGACGGATTAAGCAGTGGGAAAGTTACAAAAGAGCAAGAAATGAATATGTGTTGATTAGAAGAGAAGAAAGAAAGAAACAAGAAAAGGATATAATTGATAAATGTAAAGACCAACCAAGGCTTTTTACAGACATGTGAACAACAACATCAAAAATAGAGAAAGTATTGAAAGTTTAGAAGTAAATGGAGTATACAGTGAAGATCCCAGGAAATGGCAGAGGCTATGAATGGATGCTTTCGGAAGGTATTCACAAAGGAGACTGCTTTTGACAAACCACTGGTAATGGAACAGAAAGGGATTATGAAGGAGTTTCAAGTAACTGTGGAGGAGATCAAGAACATGATGGGGAGTTTAGAAGTGAGAAAAGCTGTGGGACCTGATGGGGTATCAGGATGGATTTTAAGAGAATGCAGGAGCAATTGGCAGAAAAAGTTTGTGAAGTAATTGATGCCTCATTAAGGGAAGGTGTAGTGCCCCAAGACTGGAAAAGAGCTAACATTGTCCCAATCTATAAATCAGGTAACAAGAGAGACCCATTGAACTATAGACCAGTGTCACTTACAAGTGTGGTAGCTAAGATGTGTGAGAGGGTGGTGAAGACTAGATGGACAGACTTCTTGGAGAAAAATGACATACTTTGTGAGTGTCAATTTGGTTTTAGGAAAGGGCGTTCATGCACGACAAACCTGATATGTTACTATTCGAGGGTGATAGATGTAATACAGGAAAGAGATGGTTGGGCTGATGGAATATATCTGGATTTAAAAAAGGCCTTTGATAAGGTACCACACCAGAGACTGATCTGGAAACTTGAAATGGTAGGAGGAGTGCATGGCAGTTTACTAAAATGGATGGAAGACTTTTGGTAGGAAGAGAAATGAGAACAATAATTAAGGACAGACCATCAGAATGGGGATTGGTGGAGAGTGGAGTTCCACAGGGATCAGTGTTGGCACCAGTAATGTTCGCAGTCTACATAAATGACATGGTGGATGGGGTGTCCAGTTATGTGAGCCTATTTGCAGACGATGCAAAATTGTTAAGAAAAGTGAGATGTGACAAAGATTGCGAACTACTCCAGGAAGACTTGGACAGAATATGGAAATGGAGCTGTACATGGCAAATGGAGTTCAACACGACAAAATGCAAGAAAATAGAGTTTGGCAAGAGTGAAAGAAGAATCAGGAGTATGTACAAGATAGGAAATGAAGACATAAAACCAGTCATGAAGAAAAAGACCTTGGGGTGACAATTACCAATGACCTATCGCCAGAGAGACATATAAACAAAATAATTGGAGAAGTATTGAACTTATTGAGGAACATAAGAGTGGCGTTCGTATATCTAGATGAAGAAATGATGAAGAAAATAATTACTGCAATGATAAGACCGAGGCTTGAATATGCAACAATACAGTGGGCTCCGAACTTAAAGAAACACATAAGGAAACTAGAGAAAGTACAGAGGGCTGCAACGAAAATGGTGCCTGACTTAAGAGATTTGACTTATGAAGACAGACTGAAAAGAATGCAACTTCCAACCCTGGAAAACAGAAGAGAAAGGGGAGACCTGATAGCAATATACAGAGTGATGATTGGCATGGAAAAATGGATAGGGAAGATCTGTGTATGTGGAATGGAAGAATGTCGAGAGGGCATGGGAAAAACTAAAATGGCCACTTATAGGAGAGATGTGAAAAATATAGCTTCCTCATAGAAGGGTGGAAGCATGGAATAGTTTAGACGTGGAAGTGGTCAACGCAAGGAATATTCATGATTTTAAGAAAAGCTGGACATTAATAGATATGGAGACGGGACAACACGAGCATAGCTCTTTTCCCGTATGTTACAATTAGGTAAATTAGGTAAATACACACACACACACACACGTAGTATAGTGGTTAGCACTCGACTCACAATCGAGAGGGCGGGTTCGAATCCCGTGGCGAGGCAAATGGGCAAGTCTCTTAATGTGTGGCCCCTGTTCACCTAGCAGTAAATAGGTACGGGATGTAACTCGAGGGGTTGTGGCCTCGCTTTCCCGGTGTGTGGAGTGTGTTGTGGTCTCAGTCCTACCCGAAGATCGGTCTATGAGCTCTGAGCTCGCTCCGTAATGGGGAAGACTGGCTGGGTGACCAGCAGACGACTGAGGTGAATTACACACACACACACACACACACACACACGGCCGGTAGCTCAGTGGTTAGAGCGCTGGCTTCACAAGCCAGACCCAGCTGGGTGGAGATATTTGGGTGTGTCTCCTTTCCCGTGTAGCCCCTGTTCACCTAGCAGTGAGTAGGTACGGGATGTAAATCGAGGAGTTGTGACCTTGTTGTCCCGGTGTGTGGTGTGTGCCTGGTCTCAGGCCTATCCGAAGATCGAAAATAATGAGCTCTGAGCTCATTCCGTAGGGTAACGTCTGGCTGTCTCGTCAGAGACTGCAGCCGATCAAACAGTGAAACACACACACACACACACACGGCCCGGTAGCTCAGTGGTTAGAGCGCTGGCTTCACAAGCCAGATGACCGGGGTTCGATTCCCCGGCCGGGTGGAGATATTTGGGTGTGTCTCCTTTCACGTGTAGCCCCTGTTCACCTAGCAGTGAGTAGGTACGGGATGTAAATCGAGGAGTTGTGACCTTGTTGTCCCGGTGTGTGATGTGTGCCTGGTCTCAGACCTATCCCAAAATCGGAAATAATGAGCTCTGAGCTCGTTCCGTTGGGTAACGTCTGGCTGTCTCGTCAGAGACTGCAGCAGATCAAACAGTGAATTACACACACACAGAAGAACAAAATCAAGACATAATTATCACATGAGAGATGTTAGAAAATATAGTTTCCCACAAAGATGTGTTGAGACCTGAAACAGTTTGAGTGAAGAAGTGATGTCAGCAACGAGTGTGCATAGTTTTAAAGAAAAATTGGACAAGTGTAGATATGGAGACGGGGCCACACGAGCATAAAGCCCAGGTCCTGTAAAACTACAACTAGGTAACACACACACACACACACACACACACACACACACACACACACACACACACACACACACACACACACACACACACTTGCCTGAGAAGCATTTGATCACTAAAATTTTTCAGCAGTTTGTTCTTTATGCCACGTAGCCTTTCAGTGTTCTGCTGGGTGGTTTCCATGAGGTCCTGGGATGAGCCATCGCGACAGTCTTGGTTGTTGTCTGCTATCTTGTCCTTGAGTCGCTGTACTTCCTCCTGCAGCTCTGTGATCATCTGCTTGTATTGCGTCACTTGGGAGGTGACATTCAGCCTGTTAGAGTGTGTCTGTTGTGTGGACATAAGAACAGAAGAGCATGAGAACATAAGGGAAGACACAGGAGGCTGTCAAGTATACTAGTGGCAGTCCTCATACAAAACATATCTATCTACTTCAACCTCTTATCCTCATCAGTAAGTGTACCTAAACCTGTTTGTGAATGAAGCATTGAAGCTACAGGGACAGTGAGGCATACATGAACTACAGCACATTCCTGGTGTAGTATTAGAAAAATATTCCTCTTGTCTGAAGTGGTCCAGAGGATGAAGAATAAGGAGTTTCCTTGAATCAAACATTTGACAGTAAACTGGTAAACTCTGGAACTCCCTGGCTATATCTGTATTTCCAATTTCCTATAACTTGAATTCATTCAAGAGGGAGGTTTCAAGACATTTGTCCCTATCCTTTGGCTAATTCTATCAACTCTGTAAGGAGACTGGGAACTGAGTGGGCTTTTTTTTTTTTTTTTTTTGTATTTTTGTTGCCCTTGGCCAGTCCTCCTCTCTTACATATAAAGGAAAAAAAAGACAGCAGATGGCAGACACCATCGGTTCCAACAACTATGTCATACAAGTTTTTCAGCAATAATATTTTAACAATGTGTCTGATGCTTTATGAAAATGTTATTGTAAAAAAAGTGTGATGTGGCACCACAAATAAATAGTATTGCTTGACATATTAATCTAATCAGAAATCATTATTTAGATCTTGAATCTTAAATAACAGTTCTCTGAGCATCATTCACATGTATACACAAATGGTTTAGCAAGAATTCCTGACCTTCAAGGAGATGTTCCTGGCCCGGGCGGCATAGATAAGTGTGTTCCTGGTCTCCTCGCGGTGGTGGTGAGATGGTGACACGTGCGCCACCATTACTGTGCGACAGTTGCCCGACAGGGCATCCTGAAACAAGGAAAGGTGATGAGACAGTAATTCGTCTTTACTGTCACCATCATGTCTCAGTAAGTCTACTGCAGGGCAAACAAAACCTCTCCTTTAGTGGGAGATAATTTTTCTTCATTATAATGTTGCTTTGTTTATCAGAAGCAGCTCATCCCATCATTTCCAGGGAAAACATAGTGAATCATATACAAAAGATGAAACTTACTGTCACCATCTTAAGACCATTATTATTGTTCCCCTGTAAATGTCTGCAATGAGGTAGACAAGCACAACTATCCATTATCTTTAACAATTGATTACCCAACAAGGTAAATGAATAGTTCTGGGAATTGATTCTTGCACCCTGCCTCACCTTGCAGGGAGGATGAGGACTCTAAGGGGATGTGTTTTGTTAAAGAGTGAGAATGATGGCTGAATCACTCCTTACCTTGAGAAGGCGTGTCAGCTTGGAGTCTCTGAAATTTACAAACTTTGCTTGACCCTCAGCCAAAGCATTGATGCAGTTCCCCAGCGCCAAGAGAGAGCGGTTGATGTGGGCACCCTCCTGCAGCCGCTTCCCCTTGTTCTGGTGTGGCAAAGTAAGCATAGCAAGAGGAGCCTTATAGATCAGATCTTAATGCTACATAACTCTGAACCACAAACCATGATACCAAAGATGATTGCTTGTAAGAAATAACAATGTTTTTTCTTCATGTATTCCACAAGAATTAATCACATCAGTTAAGGAGAATTCTACCTGACAGATGCAATCAGAATTCCACAACTAACCTGAGTCTGCTTGGCTCTCTCTGACCCAGCAAGGTCAATCATAAACAAACGACCAAGCTTGATCTCTTCCCCAACCCCCTTGATGGTTGACTTCCGCACATTGACCTGCCAATGAAACACTGCACTTCAACAGCAGCTGACAGCTCAAAAAGAAATCACACTTAAAAGTCAATTTCAGCCACTAGTTGATGGACTCAGACATAATCTGTTTCCAACCACTAGTGGCACCATTTGGCAGAGGCACCAGTCCCTTCACCAAGCTGTGTGTTATTCTACTCACAGATGTAATGTATAACCCATCCCTCAGATATACTCTTATTCATGCTAAGATCACATAAATTTGGAGTTACAACATGCTCCCATGCAATCAATGAGTTGTATCTGTGTTCTGTAAAATTCTTATTTTAAAAAGTATCCCATTTTGAGTAAAACTGAACTTAACCCCTTCAATACTGGGACACATTTTAGCTTTGAGATTTGTGTACAATTAGACCATTTAATTTACATTAGGAAGTGTCTATGGAGGTCAAAAGATTATTGACCACAGTCTTCACTATTTTAATCCCCAACATGAGTTTCAGAAGCTGTATAAAATCACCAAATAGTAAGCAGAATGAATAATGGAAGCGCATCATGGTACTGAAGGGGCTAATTAACATGTTCCAAGAATCCATAAAAATTTCGAGGGTTAATGAGAAACAATTATCCTGTGAGAAGCAAAGGTTGGCTGGCTGAAGGAGGGGCAGTGAGGGTGGGTACCTGAAGGAGGGCGTGACTGCGGGAAGAGGTCTTGTTGGCGGCGGTGGGCTCACAGGTCCTCTCCTTGTTGCCCTTCGTCAGGAGTTTCATCACCTGCGACATGTAAATTAGTATGAGCGAGGGAAGGAAGTAGAAAGAAGTTGAAGAGGAAAATATATTGAGGGAAGGGAAGAGGAAAAATAGCGCTAGGAAATCACACTACAATACGAAAGAAAACACAGCATTGGTTCAAAAGAAAATATCATGTTACTAAACAAAATTACAATGGAACCACGTCGATAATGTATTCAGGCTCTCTCTCTCTCTCTCTCTCTCTCTCTCTACGTGTGTGTGTGTGTGTGTGTGTGTGTGTGTGTTAAATCTAAATTTCACCTGTGTGTGTGTGTGTGTGTGTGTGTGTGTGTGTATTTACCTATTTGTGATTTACAGGGCCTGAGCTTGGGCTCTCTATGTCCTGTCTCTTTGTCCACATTTATCAAGTTTGCCCTTCATCTGACTGACACTCGCCGCACACGCCACCTCTCTACTGTGTGTGTGTGTGTGTGTGTGTGTGTGTGTTGCTCATAAGGACAGTGTCATTTTCCTCCAGTAACTGCCCTGTTTGTTTGATGTTTAGGGGCATGCTCCGACCTCCTCCTTTGTTGTCTACCTTTACAACAATAAAGTCATCTCTCTCTCTCTCTCTCTCTCTCTCTCCAATCATAGCAAAAAACAACTTAAAATATTACAAATTTGAAAGGTTATTCCTCAAATTATCATCCCCTCAAAAGACCGACATTTTCTTGGCCAGTGTATCTGAAGTACTGGCTGAAGCATGGCAATAAATGAACAAACAGTAGACCTCATGACCACGTGTCGTCTTGCCTGTTGCCCTCCTCTCTGCCAGACACAGCTACGGGTCTTAAAATTTCTTCTTTCTTGTTGTATAATATTAGGCATTAGTCACACGGGTATTTAAATAAACTAGGAAGTATTTTAAATGTCTTTCTTTTCTTATTCTCCTGTGTGGGGCCAGCTTAACTTAGAAAAGGGATTGTTTTATATATATTTTTCCTTCCATATTTAATTTTGTGCGTGGTATAAATTCTTTGTTTTCATTCATATGTGCAATTCTTTCCTTCTCTTCCTTTTTCTTTTTTTCCCTGTAGAGTTTTGAACATAGGAATGCTTTAAATGTGTTTCTTGTTTATTTCTTAACGAGTGAAAAACAACAACAACAACAACAACAACAAAACGAAGACCTTCCATAAAAAAAAAAAAACATGTTGAAGAAGAAAAATAATAAGATAAACAGAGTCCACAGTGGGTCATAACGGCATAATATGAGAACATCTTTGTATAGCCACTTGTCCGCCCACAGGAGAAGGGAAGCGCCTCGGTTTTTTAGCTAGCTTTTGTTCGCGCCAATCTATCAACGAGGAGAAAAAAAGGAATGGAGAAGGATGGAGAGGAAGATAAATAGGAGGAGCAAAAAGAAATGGAGGAGGAAGAGTAAATAATGAGTCAATAAAAGATATACAAACAATTAAATACATAGTTACAAATAGAGGAAGATGAATAGAGGAAAAAGAGAAGGCTAATAATGGAAAGACTGGGATGAGGAATGAAAAGGGAGGTAGAAAGAGAGCATAAAGAACCAACAGGAGGAAGAGAAGGAAAGAGTTAACAAGAGGAATAGGAAGGAAGGTGAGTAGAGCGAAAGGTGGATGAGGAAAGAAATAATAAAAGAGAAGGAATAATAGAAGGAGTAGGAGGAGGAGGAATGGTGGGGAGGGAATGATCGGGAGGAAGGAGCACGTTGCCAAGGTTACAATGTTATGTTTATTTGCTCGACTTGTACTACCTGTTGCTTCCTCCTAGTAAGAGAGAGAGAGAGAGAGAGAGAGAGAGAGAGAGAGAGAGAGAGAGAGAGAGAGAGAGAGAGAGAGAGAGAGAGAGACTGATGAATAACGAGAAGGGTGAATTGTCTTTGTATGTACAGCTCTCCGTGTCATTCTTCTCTATAGTACGTCTCTCTTCCACTAAGCTTTTCTTCTTTTCTCTTCTCTTTTTTTTTATGGAAGAGGAATTTTAATCAAGTGCTAAAATAAAAATAAGAAAGAGAACTGTTTTCTTAACCCCTTCAGTATCATGACGCGTTTCCATATTTATTCTGCTTACTATTTGGTGATTTTATACAGCTTCAGAAACTCATGTTGTGATATAAAATAGTGAAGACTCTGGCCATTAATCTCCTGACCTCCATTCATCCTGTTAGTGTAAATAAAATCGTCCAAAACTCATAACAGAAATGCGTCCAAGTACTGAAGGGGGTTAAGAGTTGAGCCAAAGAGAGTATTTTTTACTTTGGAGGAGTGTCTTGAAATCTCAGTTTTTGAAAGAGTTGAAGTCATAGGAAATACAGAAACAAGGAGAGTTTCAAAGTTTACAGTGTCATCAGTCTTCATTCAGTCTTGTCACTCATCATTGGCTTTATAAATGAGGATCTTCCATGTTAAGAATCGATGAATTTCCAGAACGTAGGTACTTCCCCCGAAATATGAGGAAAAGTGTTCATTCGTATTGCCATCGAAACAAAAACAGAACCACGCTTAAATTTTGACGAATAATAATGTTCACGCTTATCGTTGGCTTTGTAAATGAGGTTCTTCCACGTTAACAATCAATGGATTTCTAGAACATACTTCGACCGAAATCTGAGGAAAAGTGTTTATTCTTATTGTCATCGAAGCAAAAACAGAACCACGCTTAAATTTTGACGAATATTAATGTTCTCGCTTATCATTGTCTTTGTAAATGAGGTTCTTCCACGTTAGCTATTAATGGATTTCTAGTACTTACCCCGAAATCTGAGGAAAAAAGTGTTCATTCGTATTGCCATCGAAGCAAAATACGAAACCTCGCTTAATAATAATGTTCACGCTTATCATTGTCTTTTGTGAATGAGTTTCTTCCGCGTTAGCAATCAATGCTTTTCTAGAACCTGACCCAAACTTCGAGGAAAAAATGTAATAGGTACGTAAGACATCATTTCGTTATCCTTGTTATAATTCTCGTTCAATATAATCATAATTCACATCTTAAATCAACATTGAGTTCTTCGGCGACTTAATTCTTTCACTGCTTCCTCTCCATCTTCCTTCACCCACCTCCTGCTTCCTTCCTTGTCTATCTTCGCTACTCCTCCAATAACACCAGCGTCGAGTAGGAATTAGCATGCATTATTCCTTTGGGGGGTCCACGAAATCTGAAGACGTCTAGGTTACTCTCTCTCTCTCTCTCTCTCTCTCTCTCTCTCTCTCTCTCTCTCTCTCTCTCTCTCCAGTGAAAAGTCATAGATGGAGGAGGTAAAAGTGTAGAGAAAGGTAAAAAAATTAATAAAAAAACTAGAAAGGAAAAATAAATAAAAGATAGGAAGATACGAGCGTAATTTTATTAAAGTTTGGTGCTTTTCGTATTGTTTGTGGCCTTAATCTCTCTCTCTCTCTCTCTCTCTCTCTCTCTCTCTCTCTCTCTCTCTCTCATCAAAATTACAGCGCATCTGTCGAATTCTGTCGATACTCTACAAGGGTGATGGTGGCGGTGGTGCTCTGGAGAAGGCAAGAAATCAATGTGGATAGGGAGGGAGACAGGGAGACGATCGAGAGACGGGCTGACTAATACTGGGTCGCCTAAGCCTTTTCTATTTTTGTCCCCTTCACGCACACTCACACGCACATAGACTGTAATATCTCAGCTTTGTTTGTCGTGTTCTTAACTTAGTGAGCAATGAAATATTAAGCAGTGATCGATGAGGTTCTGAGGAGGTGGATGGTTCCCTCAAGCATCCACTACTACTACTACTACTACTACTACTACTACTGTACTACTGTTCTTTTACTACTACTACTACTACTACAACAACTACTACTACTACTACTACTACTACTACTACTACTACTACTGCTGCTACTACTGCTACAACTACTATTCCTACTCCTACTTCCACTGCTACTGCTACTGCTACTACTACTACTACTACTACTACTACTACTACTACTACTACTGCTGTTACTGCTGTTCTTCTTTTTCTTCTTCTTCTTCTTCTTCTTCTTCTTCTTCTTCTTCTTCTTCTTCTTCTTCTTCTTCTTCTACTACTACTACTACTACTACTACTACTACTACTACTACTTCCCGTAAACTTCTTGTGTAGGCGTGAAAGAAACATGAGAGCTCATGGACGAAGCTAGACATATAAATAAATAAATAAACAGAACAAAATAATGTAGAAGAAGAAATTAAACATACATTCTGGTCGTCTATTATTAAACACTATTCTCCCATCACGACTTCATATTCTCCGAGGCAACAGAGATCGCTAATCGGGTTCACTTATTGTTTCCCCCGCTGATAATGCAGAATACTCGTCAATTTATTACTACAACCATGAAAACACCCTTGAATATCCTCCTTGAAAATCATTACAGCCTTTTGGAGTTGGTGGAGGCAATGTTAGGTTTTGATGAGCTAAATCAACAAGAAATACAGATCAGAAGAAAGTTTATAAGAACACTCTGGACTGAAAGAAGAAAAGGATATGTCAAGCAGAGAGTTCGCTACATTACAGCCTCTTGGAGTTAGTGGAGGCAATGTTAGGTTTTGATGAGCTAAATCGACAAGAAATACAGATCAGAAGAAAGTTTATAAGAACACTGGACTGAAAGAAGAAAAGGACATGTCAAGCATCTCCTGTGGCATCAGAAGGTTCGCTATATTACAGCCTGAATCACAGGGCCAGTTAATCCGCTCCGACCTCCCCTTCCTCCCCCTCCTCCTGACTATTTTCGAAAAGCTATGGTTGAAGTGACACGGATTTCTTAAGAGTGTTTCTGTAATTCTAGTGACATCTTTATAAGTTTTCTGCATCATCAACAGGACTTATACTCTGTAGAGCTTGGCTAATCGTCTCTATGGTCTTAGAAAATGATCGCGGTGAGAGAGAGGGAAGCATTTCTGAATATGGCGCTGACTCACAGGGTCAGTTTATCTACTCTGGCCTCCTCCTCCTCCTCCTCCTCTCCATCAGCTCCATTACCTCATGTATGGAATGTTTATGACTGTACTACTATGTATAATAAGTCTGTTTAAGTGTACGGACAGAAAAATAATGGCCAGAATCTTCAGTAAAGTTATTCAAATTCAAATTAAATTCCTCCAGAATCTTCACTATTTCAATCCCGCACATAAGTTTCTGAAGCTGTATGAAATCACCAAATAGTAAGAAGAATCAATATGAAAGCCTGTCATGGTAGTGAAGGGGTTAGGTTCCTATATAGTGGTCAGCGTACGAGTACCTCTTTGGTGGTGGAGATTTCTCGCTCAGACAGCCCCGCCACCTGGATCACTCCTGTCTTGGCGTCCTCCCGCAGGTCCAGAGTGCCGCTCGGCTGAAGCAAGTCTCGGATGTTCTCGTTGTAGATCTCGAGGTACGACATAGTGATCTGGGGAAGAGGAAGAGTAATAATTGAGACTTGGAGGTACACATACGTGGTGGTCTGGGGAAGAGGGAGAGTAATAATTGAGACTTGGAGGTACACATACGTGGTGGTCTGGGGAAGAGGGAGAGTAATACCTTAAGGTACATTTAGATCTGAGGAACAGGAAGAGAATGAGAACTCGAGGTAGTACATGGATCTCTCTCTCTCTCTCTCTCTCTCTCTCTCCAGTAAGAAGGGAAAATCACACGTGGTGGAGGTAAAAGTAGAGAAAGGTAAAAAAAATAAAAATCTAGGAAGAAAAAAGAAAAGAAAAAGAGAAAGAAAATGTCAACGTCATCTTATCATTTTCGTAATGTTTATGGTCTCTCTCTCTCTCTCTCTCTCTCTCTCTCTCTCTCTCTCTCTCTCTCTTACTCGCCTTCGTTGCCTACACAGACGAGTATTGCACACTTGTACACATACATACATACATACATACATACATATATACATGCATCGCTTTAGAAGACGGTAAAAAATACAAACAAACACTTGTAAGAGCCATGGTAACGTCAGGCAAGCCATACCTTCATCTTCTGACAAAATATAGTTAATAATTCATACTACTATATCCCCCCTCTCTCTCTCTCTCTCTCTTCATGTCCATAGTCTGACCGGATCCACTATTTTCTCCCTGCTGACCCCTTCTGAATGACGCATAGTGTGTGAGTTGCCTTGACCTCCTTACCACAACACCTGTGAGAACAAACACACACACACACACACACACACACACACACACACACACACACACACACACACACACACACACACACACACACACTGGACACTCTCAATCCACTGAATACTTTCTTATAATCTTTCTCTCATACACTCACTCTCTCACTCACTCACTCTCTCTCTCTCTCTCTCTCTCTCTCTCTCTCTCTCTCTCTCTCTCTCTCTGCGTATCGATGTGCATTAGTCTTGTGTTGAATCAGTGTTGGTCTCCCTTTCCTCGTACACTTCTGAGTTAGTGTTTCTGGGGACTCTATTCAGTTCCTGTCACGGGGTTGCCTCTCCAAGTTATGCCTCCCGTAACTCTCCCTCGTTGATAAGTCTCTCGCTCTCACAAGGGATATTCACGACGACTTCCTTGCTGCTTCTGTGTAATTATTCCCCCCCCCTTCCCCTCCTTGACGCTGCTGCCTCTTGCTTATTGGCTTATTTTCTTCCATCAAGTACGTCATCATTATGCAGTGTTTTCTCCTCCTCACTTGACTGTCTGTCTGTCTACATATCAGGGCACTTACTCGGCAGTAGAACCAGACAGGGTGGCACTGACAACGCAAACAAATACACACACACACACACACACACACACACACACACACACACACACACACACACACACAGCGAGATAGTTTCCTACATTTTACTACAAGCTACTCGTTTTTCTTTCTGTTTTTCCCTGAAGAAAGTCATCGCCTGAATATATTTTCCCCATTCGTTAATTCATTATTTTCAATTCAATTTCCTTCCCTCATAACTCCAGCACGTTATTGGCATTTTACGTATAAGATTCTCTCCTCGTTGCCTGACTCTTTGCCACACATTTCCCTCATTTCTCATGCCTCCAATGTCATCTTTCTCTCCAGACTTACCACCTTCCCGTTAATGAAGACCTTGCATTTTCATTCTACCAAGTTCATATCCTCACTAAGTTATTCCCTTTTTATTAAGCCACTGGGCACTCTCAGCACACTAAATACTTTCTCTGTTACAATCTTTCTCTCTTTGTCTTCTTCCCATTAACATCTAACAAAAGCTCTTCATGCAACCTTCCCTTCACTAGTTCAATCCCTTCCTGTTAAGCCAGTGGACACTCTCAATCCACTAACTTCTTTCTCTCTTACAATTTTTCTGTCTTTATCACCTTCTCGTTAACACCCTAGTTTCTCATTCTAACAAAAGCTCTTCATGCAACCTTCCCTTCACTAGTTCATTCTCTTCTTGTTACGCCACTGGGCACTCTCAGTACACTAAATACTTTCTCTTACAATCTTTCTGTCTTTCTCACCTTCCCGTTAACTCCTTGCCCTCTCATTCTAACAAAAGCTCTTCATGCAACCTTTTCTTCACTAGTTCATTCTCTTCTTGTTACGCCACTGGACACTCTCAGCACACTAACTACTTCCTTTCATGCAATCTTTCTCTTATTAGTTGTACCAGGTTCCATTAACATCTTGCGCTCTCATTCTAACCAAATCATATCTCTTCATGCAACCTTTTCTTCTCTCGTTCTAAAATTCATATTCAGGAACACTTGCTCTCTCATCGACTATTTTCCAAGGCTACAGAGATGATTAGCGGAATTTTCAAGAGTGTTTCTCCAGTTAATAATGCAGAAATCTTGCCATTCTACCTGTAGAAACATAAAAAACACCTTAAAAACTTGTGTCAATTCAAATAAAGCCTTTAGAAATATTGAAGGTGAAGCGCAGAAGTGTTTAGAGAATACGAGCCTAAGTGTTTTCTTTTGGCTTTGTTAGTTACCCCCTTCCCATTAACACCTTGTGCTCTAGTTCTAACAAAAGCGTGTCTCTTCATACAACCTTCCCTTCGCTCCCGTTCTAAGTAATTCTCATGGTGCAGTCTTGGCTTCGTTAGTTACCACCTTCCCGTTAAGACCTTCGTGCGCTCCAGTAATGAAGCCACACCTGTCTTGACCTTCAGCCAGCCTTCACCTGCTATTTTTTACATGCAGTCGTAAAGAAAAACGGTGAGTGATAAGAAAAATGTGGCTTTATGTATGTCTTTCAGCGACGCGACCCTGTAGTAGTAGTAGTAGTAGTAGTAGTAGTAGTAGTAGTAGTAGTAGTAGTAGTAGTAGTAGTAGTAGTAGTAGTAGTAGTAGTAGTAGTAGTAGTAGTAGTAGTAGTAGTAGTAGTAGTAGTAGTAGGAGTGGTAGTAGTAGTAGGAGTGGTAGTAGTAGTAGTAGTAGTAGTAGTAGTAGTAGTAGTAGTAGTAGTAGTAGTAGTAGTAGTAGAAATAGTAGTAGTAATTGTAGTAGAGGTAATTTTGATTCCTATATCTCTTTCTAAACCTCACTTATCATTCTCCTGTTGCATTCACTTCATTTCACTATTACAATAACTATTTTCTCCTTATCCTGCTGTGCTATACCTGTAACACATTATCTACAGATTCCACACCATTATCTGAAGCACCCTTATCATTCTTTAATAGTCACGTCGCTCTTCCCTCCCACACATCTCGTTGCTCTTTACATCCATCTATTTTTTCCTAATTTTTCATTTTTCCCTAATTATCTCACCCGCGTCACTTTCTCTTTGGTTATATTCGCATTCCACCCTCACCGTCAGCATCTCGGCCTCACCTTGGTCTTGGTGGTTCTGGAGGGGTCGTTGAGGCACTGAAAGAGGTCGTTAAGGGCCTGCACCATGATGCCAGGCTGTTCCGGCGTGCCCACCATCGTGTAGGTCTTGCCAGCGCCTGTAGGGCCGTAGGCAAACACCGCTGCCGTGAACCCGTCCAGTACATCCTTGACTAGCGACTGTGTGGTGTCCTCGTAGACTTTTATCTGCAGGTGTGGTGGTGAGAAAAGAGATATTAGGTTTGTGTGTTGTTTCTGCTTAGTTAATGTTAGGCAGTGTTATGTTTTAGAAGTGTTAATCCCTTCAGTATATCAGGACACATTTCCATATTCATTCTGGTTACTATTTGGTGATTTTATACAGCTTCAGAAACTATTGAAATAGTGAGGATTCTGGCCATTAATTTTCTGACCTCTATAAACCCTTCCTAATGTAAATAAAACGTCTAATCACACCAAGAATTCATGATAAAAGTGCTTCCAGTACTGAAGGGGTTAATAGTGTAGTGGTAGTGGTAGTGGTGGTGGTGGTGGTGGTGGTAGTGTCCGTGTTGGTAATAATGTTTGTCCGATCCAACAGACGTGCGAATGTTTTGTTTATCTTTTGGTCTTTTGTCAACCTTACCATTTATTTAACGAAATGACACAGGTCACGCGCCATACACACACACACACACACACACACACACACACACACACACACACACACACACACACACACACACCTGAGTAGAGTCCTCCCCGTGCAGGCAATCAAACACAAACTCCTTGTCTTCGTTCCTCTTCTTTCGCAGGTGGTCATTCTTGTCAGTGGCCTGCTGTACCAGAATCAGCATCTGGAAGCACCACAGTGGAAAGGACGGTAAGAATGCGTAGATTGGATTATCATTATTATTATTATTATCATTATTATTATTATTATTATTATTAGTAGTAGTAGTAGTAGTAGTAGTAGTAGTAGTAGTTTGGTAGTAGTAGTAGTAGTAGTAGTGGTAGTAGTAGTAGTAGTAGTAGTAGTAGTAGTAGTAGTAGTAGTAGTAGTAGTAGTAGTAGTAGTAGTAGTGGTAGTTGGTAGTAGTGGTAGTGGTAGTAGTAGTAGTAGTAGTGGTAGTAGTAGTAGTAGTAGTAGTAGTAGTAGTAGTAGTAGTAGTAGTAGTAGTTAGTAGTAGTAGTAGTAGTAGTAGTAGTAGTAGTAGTAGTAGTAGTAGTAGTAGTAGTATAGTGTGTTTACTCTAAAGTGGCTCCTGGGTCTGGGTTTGAAAGGTGTCCCAGAGAATGCGTGGCTGTCAGACTTTAAGGCAAACTATGAGCTATCTTTCTAATAAGTGTGTTGATCAACAGAAAACAAGTATTATTCACATCAAATCAATTACGTTATCAATAAGCTACAATATGTTTGAAATCCAGGAGCCATTTTACAGTAGACAAATTATAGTAGTAGCAATAGTAGTAGTAGTAGTAGTAGTAGTAGTAGTAGTAGTAATGATGGTGATAGAAGTGTATAAGAAGTACAGTGGGATATTTGACTTAAAACCAATGCAGTGGAAGACCAGAAGAATGTTAATTTGTAAAACATCATTATATTATCTATTTTGCTTACGATGAGCTTGGGGAAGTGCAGAGTTTAGAGTCTTTGTGTGACGTAGCTGGTACACTTGCTAATGGTGCACACTTAGCTACATACACGCTTTCTCCTGTCAAGAGCGTTGTTTGCACGCGTTGTACTGCAATTTGAAGGCCAAGCGTGTTTTTATAATCCTTTGTGTGAGAATTAAGTCTAACCATCCAAGCCTTTTTTATTTTTATTTTTCTTATTTCAATGGCGATTTTGAAAGGGATTACACTAATTGAGCTAAGTATACAGAGGTGATAGTAGTAGTAGTAGTAGTAGTAGTAGTAGTAGTAGTAGTGGTAGTAGTAGTAGTAGTAGTAGTAGTAGTAGTAGTAGTAGTAGTAGTAGTTGTTGTTGTTGTTGTTGTTGTTGTTGTTGTTGTTGTTGTTGTTGTTGTTGTTGTTGTTGTTGTTGTTGTTGTTGTTGTTGTAGTAGTAGTAGTAGTAGTAGTAGTAGTAGTAGTAGTAGTAGTAGTAGTAGTAGTAATAGTAGCAGTAGCAGGAACAGTAATTAGAATGATGAGCAGGAACACACCCACCCACACACACACACACACACACTACACAAACCGGCCACAAGCATTCTCTCCACAGATCCATACATACATAGATACCTCGTACGTGCTCCTATAAATAAGAGGGTTGCCATGATGAGTGTGTGTTTGTGTCTGTGTGTGTGTGTGTGTGTGTGTGTGTGTGTGTGTGTGTGTGTGTGTGTGTGTGTGTGTGTGTGTGTGTGTGTGTGTGTGTGTGTGTGTGTGTGTGTGTGTGTGTGTGTGTGTGTGTGTGTGTGTGTGTGTGTGTGTGTGTGTGTGTGTGTGTAGAAGACTCAACCTTAAGGAGGGACTATATTGAGAATCATCGGCTTCTTAATTATGAACATAGGAAAGGTTGTACAAGACGAAAGAGAAGGAGGAGGAGGAACAGGAGGAGGAAGAGGAGGAGCAAGAGGACAAACATGAGCAGGAGGAGGAGGAGGAGGAGAAAAAAAAGAAGAGAAAAAAGACAACGACGACGAAGAAAGAAAAACAAGAGGAAGAAGACGAAAGAGAAACAGCGACAGAATAAGAAACATATGACGAACACCATCAATAATACAAGAACAAGAAGCAGTGGGAGAACAAGACATAGAAGAACCAGAACGTGTAATAACAAGGGAAGGGAGGAAGGAATACACAGTTAAGCAGTAGATAGCAAAGTATCCGTCAAGCCTTCTATAAATAGGCAAAACTGTGAGGGGCATGAATAACTTACTAGGTGACGCTCCCTTAGCAATTAAGCCACTCTGACTCGTATCCTCAAACAATTCTGTGCGTCACATTCACTATTTCAAGTTTTCATCTAAATTTATACGAGTTTTTTTTTTTTAAGGTGTTTTTACGGGTCTAGAGGCAGAGTGACAAGATTTCTACATTATTAACTGGAGAAACAATCTTGAAAACCCCACTAATCATCTCTGTGGCCTTGGAAAATACTCGTGGTGAGAGATCAAAGCGTTTCTCAATATGCGCCTCTGACTCGAGACTATTCGGGCACACTGCGTCACATGGTTCGTACTCAGAAACCTTTTGCTCTCACTGTTACTATTTTGCAAGGCCACAGAGATAACAAGCCGGGTTTTCAAGAGTGTTTCCCCAGTTATTAATGTGGATATCTTGTCACTCTGCCTCTAGAAGTGTAAAAACACCATACGGAACTCGTCTAAATTTAAATAAAGCCTTTTTTTAAATGGTGGAGGTGAAGCACAGAAGTTTTTGAGAATACAAGCTATTACTACACTCAGAAAGGCTTGACTTACATGTTCCCGGAGTTCTTGAGAGTGCTTATACCGTTGTAGTGACAGATTAACACTATTTCTACATCACTAACAGAAGAAACACTCTAGGGGACTCGGCTAGTCATATCTGTGGCCTTGGAAAACAGTCGTGGTGAAAGAGCAAAGCGTTTCAGAATAGTGTTTCAAGGAGTGGCGGGAACTCTTCTACAGGCGTGCTCAGCTATGAAATACAATCGTTCCCTTGCTCACTCCAAGATGTTTTGTAAAGGTCAAGTAATAGCGTGTCTCTCTCTCTCTCTCTCTCTCTCTCTCTCTCTCTCTCTCTCTCTCTCTCTCTCTCTCTTAGTAAAATCTTTCCAGACATTTTCTTTTTCTTTTTCGTCTTATACTGAGAATTTCGTTGAGTATTGTGTATTTGACATTTATCAGCAGAACGAGTCTCTCTCTCTCTCTCTCTCTCTCTCTACTGTCCCCCCTCCGTTCCTTCTTCTCTCCCGACTTTCTTTCTCTCTTTCTTTCTTTCTTTCTTTCTTTCTTTCTCTCTCTCTCTCTCTCTCTCTCTCTCTCTCTCTCTCTCTCTCTCTCTCTCTCTCTGGCATTAATTCTGATGTTACACGCTTACGTCCATCAGTGACCCACCAGACACAAGAGGAAATCACAATTATTAAGAAATCTTTGTATAAAAAATGTTTTCCTGTGATTACAAACACTTCTATGCTATTAAACCATTACCTACTCTTTTTCCTGTTCTTTTTTTTTTGTGTGTGTGTGTGTGTGTGTGTGTGTGTGTGTGTGTGTGTGTGTGTGTGTGTGATTCATTTATCGATTTAACATGTAAGTACGTGATAGTGTTCCTCTTATCACACACACACACACACACACACACACACACACACGGCCCGGTAGCTCAGTGGTTAGAGCGCTGGCTTCACAAGCCAGAGGACCGGGGTTCGATTCCCCGGCCGTGTGGAGATATTTGGATGTGTCTCCTTCACGTGTAGCCCCTGTTCACCTAGCAGTGAGTAGGTACGGGATGTAAATCGAGGAGTTGTGACCTTGTTGTCCCGGTGTGTGGTGTGTGCCTGGTCTCAGGCCTATCCGAAGATCGGAAACAATGAGCTCTGAGCTCGTTCCGTAGGGTAACGTCTAGCTGTCTCGTCAGAGACTGCAGCAGATCAAACAATGAATTACACACACACACACACACACACTTGGCGGGACACGAGGAATGGGAGGAGGTGGAGGTGGAGGTGGAGGAGGAGGAAGGAACATTTCTCTTCTTTTACACTTTATGCTTTATCTCTCTCTCTCTCTCTCTCTCTCTCTCTCTCTCTCTCTCTCTCTCTCTCTCTCTCTCTCTCTCGCTCTGTCAGTTGAAGGGCGGCGACTCTTTGTAGGCAAGATAGCTACAAAATTCTTACTGATTTGTTGATAAATATAGACAATATTGATAACTGATAAAATGCCTAACCTAACCTAACCCAACCTAACCCAACTCAACCCAACACAACCTAACCTAACCTAACCCAACTCAACCCAACACAACCTAACCTAACCTAAACTAACCTTTCTATCCTAACCTACTGTTACGATTTCTACTACTACTACTACTACTAATACTACTTCTTCTCCTTCTACTTCTACTACTACTGCTACTTATGTCCCTATCCCATATCGTCACAAAACACACACACACACACACACACACACACACACCCGGTAGCTCAGTGGTTAGAGCGCTGGCTTCACAAGCCAGAGGACCGGGGTTCGATACTCCGGCCGGGTGGAGATATTTGGGTGTGTCTCCTTTCACGTGTAGCCCCTGTTCACCTAGCAGTGAGTAGGTACGGGATGTAAATCGAGGAGTTGTGACCTTGTTGTTGTTGGCAGATATAAAGGAGAAAATAAGAAAGTAAAAAAAACGAAAAGAGGAAAACACGAGAGACGAGGAACAAATGAACACCACCGCCACATACAGCCAACATAATGCATAAACAAGCAAGATAATAGCACACCCATACAATCCAGAGCTAGTTATAGTCACACAAGACCTCTAATTACCACACGAATGCCTTCAAATCAATACCACTACACCTGTACACATATATCATCCTGAAGTGTATCCTCAAGGGACGCATCTGCCCACGACCTCAATAAACACGGAGGAGGAGAAGGTGGGAAGGAAAGGAGGGGAGAGAAGATTAGAAGATGGGATTCGTGACATATAGGAGGTTATAGAGGTAGCAAAAGACAAGGGATGGATTTGAGAAGATGAGGAGGACGTGGGCTGGGTAAAAAAAGAAGATAGTGATTTGAGGAAAAGAACAGGAGGAGGAGGAGAGGATATGGGTTATGGAAAGAGGAGGAATAAGAAGAGAAGGAAACGAGAACAGGTATGAAAAAATGACTAAAGAAGAGAAAGAAAGGAAGAGAGGATAAAGATGAGGAAAGATTCAACGAAGAAGAGATAAGGAAGAGGAAGGAGGGATAGAATCGAAGATAAGACATGGTTTGAGGAAGAGAGAAGAGACGAGAAGAGGAATTAAAGTAGAGAACATGCGGGAGGGGAAGAGACAAAAGGGGATAAAATACGATCAAAGACATGGATTGAGTAAACAGAGGGGAGACAGAGGAAGAAGAAGACGAGGAACAAAAGAAGAAGAGGGAAAGGAAAGTAGATCAGAGGAAGGAGGAGGAGGAGAAGGAGGAGGAGGAGGAAGAGGAGGAGGAGGAGGAGGAGGAGGAGGAGGAGGAGGAAGAGGAAGAGGAGGAGGAGGAGGAGGAGGAGGAGGAAGAGGAAGAGGAGGAGGAGGAAGAAGAAGAAGGAGAAGAAGAAGAAGAAGAAGGAAAGGAGAGTATAGATCAAAGGAAGAAGAAGAAGAAGAAGAAGGAAAGGGGAGTAGATCTAAGGAAGAAGAAGAAGGAGGAGGAAAGGAGACGAACAGAAGAAGAAAAAGAAGAATAAAAAGAAAAAGCAGCAGCAGAAGAAGAAGAGGAAGAAGAGGAAGAAGAAGGAAAAGAGAGGAGATCAGAGGAAGAAGAAGAAGAAGAAGGAGGAGGAGGAGGAGGAGGAGGAGGAAAGGAGACTGGAACAGAAGAAGAAGGAAAGGAGAGTACATCAAAGAAGAAGAAGAAGAAGAAGAAGAAGAAAAGCAGAAAAAGGAGAGAAGTAGATTTTCATTAAGTATTCTTATCATCATCATCATCATCACGGGCAATCCTTCACTGTGAGCTCAATGATACGATACTTTCCTAACCCACGAGGCTCCACCACCAGCACGCCCAATTGTAAGACCTGCTGAGGGAGGCCTGTTTGTCTCGCCTCCATGATATATTGAAGAAGGGAAGGTCGGCAAGCCATCGACCGCCCCGCACACACACACACACACACACACACACACACACACACACACACACACATCAAGGCAAGATTGTCTAGGCGACGTGAAGGGACGTGACACCAAACACAGAGAGAGAGAGAGAGAGAGAGAGAGAGAGAGAGAGAGAGAGAGAGAGAGAGAGAGAGAGAGAGGGGAGAGATACTGTTTACCACTATAGTACCTAAGCAACTTCACACCACCACCACCACCACCACCACTATTACCACCACCACTACTACCACCATCACCATCGTTTCTTTTCGTCTTCCTGATGAGAAAATATTTATGCCAGTCACGAACTGTAATATTAGTGTCAGTGAGAGATGAGTGATGCGTAGTAGTAGTAGTAGTAGTAGTAGTAGTAGTAGTAGTAGTAGTAGTAGTAGTAGTAGTAGTAGTAGTAGTAGTAGTAGTAGTAGTAGCAGCAGTAGTGGCTCGCGTGTTGCAATTTAACAATACCCACTTCTTGTTGGCAAATTTGTATCAAGTTAGGGAGGAATAATCTAATCTCGATCCAGACTGTTATACTCCCCCCCCCTCTCTCTCTCTCTCTCTCTCTTTCTCTCTCTCGGTAGCTTTCTAAATCAAGAGCAGCGTGAAATCGGTCATTCGCGGAAGAAGATGCGGGCGGCGTATCACACAACGGCGTCTTTCATTACACGTCGCTCCGGTAAAGGTTGTGTTGAATAAGTGATGTGGAGGAGGAGGAGCTTCAACTCAGAGAAGGAAGGAAGAGGAAAAGAGAGGGAGGCACGGGAGGGAGGAAGGAAGGAGGAAGGATAGGGAAGGAAGGAAGGAAGGAAGAGGGAGAGAGAGGGAGGAAGGAAGGAAGAGGAAAAGAGAGGGAGGCACGGGAGGGAGGAAGGAAGGAGGAAGGATAGGGAAGTAAGGAAGGAAGGAAGGAAGAGGGAGTAAGGAAGGAGGAGGGACGGGGAAGGAAGGAATTAAAGAAGGAAGGATGAGAGATGGAGGGAAGGAGGAAAAGAAAAAAGGAAGGAATGGGAGAGGGCAAGAAGGGAATGATTAAAGGTGTGAGGAACGGTGGAAGGAAGGAAGGAAGGAAGAGAGACGAAAGGGAGGATTGAAGGAAAAGAGGAGGGAGAGAGGAAGGAAGGAAGGAAGGAAGGCGGGGGGAGAGGGAGAGGAAGAAGGAAGTATGAAGGGGAAAAACGAAAGAAAGAAAGCAAAAAAGGAGACGAAAAGGAACGAAGGAACTAAAAGAAAGAAAGAGAGACAGAAAGGAAGAGGAAATGTAGAAGTAAGGAGGGAAGGAAGCGAGGAAGCAAGGAGGGCAAGTGTCATAATGTGTGTACTGAAGCGAATGAAAGCAGGAAAGATGAAGAGACGAAATATTTAATGTGACACTTTGAGATCTTGTGTAAACGTGTCAATACGTGAGATTCGTGGAGTGTTTGTTCAGCGTGATTGACGAAGTGGTGGTGGAGGTGGTGGTGGTGGTGGGGGATTATTTCTTCAGTCGGTATGGACAGCTTACATTAATAATTAAATCAGAGGCAGTCAGTGTGTGAAGAATCAATGAAATCATACCAGGTTGGAACGTAAACACACACACACACACACACACACACACACACACACACACACACACACACACACACACACTGGTTTGAGTTCCGGGAAGCGGCGAGGCAAATGGGCAAGCCTCTTAATGTGTAACCCTGTTCACCTAGCAGTAAATAGGTACGGAAAGTAACTCGAGGGATTGTGGGATTGTGGCCTCGCTTTCCTGGTGTGTGGAGTGTGTTGTGGTCTCAGTCCTACGAGCTCTGAGCTCGCTCCGTAATGGAGAAGACTGGCTGAGTGGCCAGCAGACGACCGAGGTGAATTACACACACACACACACACACACACACACACACACACACACACACACACACACCTCTCACCTTGTCGTCCAGCACTTTCAGGATGCGATAACACCCTCGTTGGCGCTCCTCGTTGGTCAGGGGCCGCACCCTTACCGCCACCTGCAGGAAGGAAAGGCGAGACATGAGCAGGCATGACTATATAGACATTAGGAGGAAGATTTAAAGGTCCATGTGGTTTTAACCCCTTCAGTACCATGACACAATTTCCCATTCATTCTGGTTACTATTTGGTGATTTTATACAGCTTCAGACACTTACTTGGGGATTTAACTAGTGAAGACTGTCCATTAATCTTCTGACCTCCATAGACCCCTCTTAATGTAAATAAAATCGTCTAGTTACACTCAAAACTCAAGGTAAAAATGTGTCCCAGTATTGAAGGAGTTAAAGGCTTGTATTCTCAAACACTTCTTTGCTTCACCTCCACTGTTTCAAAAAAAATTATCTAAATTCACATGAATGGTGTTTTTTTATGGTTATAGAGGCAGAGTGACAAGATTTTGACATTATTAACTGGAGAAACACTCTTGAAAACACTGCTAATCATGTCTGTGGCCTTGGAAAATACTCGTGGTGAGATGGCACTACTTTTCAAAGGCTCCAGTTGAAGATACTCGTGTTTTTAGGGATATCTTTATGATTCAGGTGATGGACTGACAAGATTTAAGTTTATTATAAGGAGAAACTGTCTTGAAAACCCGGCTAGTCGTCTCTGTGGCCTTGTTAAATTGTTGTGGTGAGAGAGCAAGGCGTCTCTGAATACGGGCGTAAGATGGGGCTTGGATGTGTTGGGTAGTGGTGGTGGTGGTGAAGAGGAGGAGGAGGAGGAGGAGGAGGAGGAGGAGGAGGAGGAGGAGGAGGAGGAGGAGGAGGAGGAGGAGGAGGAGGAGGAGGAGGAGGAGGAGAAGGAGGAGGAGGAGAAGGAGGAGGGATAATTGGGCAAGAGAGGAGGAGGAGGAGTAGTAAGGAAAGGAGAAGGATGCGATTCTAAGGAGAGGGGATTGCAAGATTGACATTGGTAGTAACTAAAATCCATGCGATTCTAACAGAGGGGGATTGAATTATTGGGTTAGAAGGAGTAGTGGTGGTGGTGGTGGTGGTGGTGGTGGTGGTGGTGAAAAGAGAAGGGGGAGATTCACTGTATAATTATTGTATTTCATTATCATTAATCTCCATATACCCAATTAGAATTAAACTTGAAGTGTGTATGTATGTTACGTGGACGAGTGTGAATGGCTCTGTGTGTGTGTGTGTGTGTGTGTGTGTGTGTGTGTGTGTGTGTGTGTGTGTGTGTGTGTGTGTGTGTGGATGATGAGTACGTAACTGCGTGAGATGTGGGTGTTATAGTTGCGTGGAGAGCCGTACGTATGATAATGTTAATGAATATGTACTTGGCAATGTGTCACGTGTATGTCTGTGTGGAGTGGATGGCTGTACACACACAAACAGACCTATAACACTGTGGATCACTATGTACGTATCCATGTGTGTAGTAGCGTGGATACATTGCGTGTACACAGCGACTGAACCTCGTGGAACAGTCGGCACACAAAAAAACAATGGGTTGCAATCAGCGCCAGGCAAACACGCGTGGCCCAGCTGTGAGTCTCGCTAATCACTAACAAGTAATGAGTAATGGCTTGGTAATCCTTCGTGTCGCTAAATATTACTCACGCTGCGATCAATATTTCACGTCACGTCAGCGAGGAGCGAGTGTGTGTGTGTTACCTTCGAGCCAAGGGAACGGGGGAGGGGAGAGGAGGGGGTTACCAGGGAGGCATCAGGGTCTTGGCACACCTTCCTCCCTCAGCCTTGACACACTTCATCAGTAACTAAAGGATAAGGGGAGATTGGGGGAGGGTCGCTCGTACTATTACCAGCCAAGGTTGCTTCTCTCACGCTCTACTTTCCCATATATGTTATGGTCCATATTCAGAAACACTTTGCTCTCTCTCCAGGACTATTTTCCAAGACCACAGAAGTGATTAGCGGGGTTTTCAAGAGTGTTTCTCCAGTTGATAATGTAGAAATCTTGTTAATATTCCTTTAGAACCGTAAAAAAAAAAAAAAACCTTAAAAACGCTTTCCTCTCACCAGGACTATTTTTCAAGGCTACAGCGGTGATGAACGGGGTTTTCAAGAGTGTTTCTATTGGTAATAATGTAGAAATCTTGTCATTCTGCCTCTAGAACCGTAAAAACACCTTAAAAAACGCTTTGCTCTCTCACTACGACCATTTTTCAAGGCTGTAGAGATGATTAGCGGAGTTTTCAAGAGTGTTTCTCCAGTTAATAATGTAAAAATGTTGTTAATTATCCTCTGGAACCATAAAAAATCTTTAAAACTGGCGTAAATTTAAATAAACTCTCTTGAATAAGTGGAGGTGAGGCATAGAAGTGTTTGAGAATACAAGTCTATGTTTTTGCCCCACTGTGCAGAATATATGGACATTATTCTTCAACTAACAACAGAACTGTTTCCAAAGGCCACGTGGATGACAGGTCAGCTTCTCGTGGGTATTTGTTTCTCAATAACGAATGGACTTGTATTCTTCGCACGTTGTTCTGTCATAAGAAGTATTTCTAAAGGCCACATAAGTGATTGGTCAGGCTGGCATGGGTGATTTATCGCAATGATGATGCGGAATTACTGTTAATCCCTTCAGTACCTTGACGTGCTTTCATATTCATTCTGCTTAATATTTGGTGATTTTATACAGCTTCAGAAATTTACATGTTGGATGAAATAGTGAAGAATGAGGCCATTACTATTCTGACCTCCATAGACCCTTCCTAATGTCAATAAAATCGTCTAATCTCACCCAAAACGCAAGTTAAAATTGAGTCACAGTACTGAAGGGGATTAAATTATCATTGGAATCATGAAAACATCCTTACAACTATAAACAGAATCATGGAAACGCTCTTAAAAGCCACAATTTCCACTAGCGCCTGGCGTAAGTACAGGATAAGAGGCCAAACTATCTGAGAACACTGGCCGTATAGCCCCGTGAGGGTTTAGCGAAGCAGGCAGTTAATTCTGGATATGAAGTTTACTAGCACCTTCGTCATTCACTTCAAAGAATCAACATGAATAAGTAAACGAATGAATAAAGAAACCGCCTCGTAAAACTTCTCCTTCTCCTCCTGCTTCTCCTCCTACGTGTTAATTATTCGCAGGGAAGATCGAGGAGGTAAGCGGAAAGTTAATGGAATGGAGGCCAAAGACGAGCTGTGCCACATTGCCACTATTAATTATCTGAAGTTTTGCTGAGGGGTTAATGTTATGAAGGCCACAGACAAGTAATGGATTATTCTCACCACTGCCCGTCTCTCGTATCATAATCAGCACAATCCCGCTTCGCTAAGGGAAGGAACATAAACATTTCAATGTAGAGACAGTGATCAAGGGAGGACCACGATTTCTTCCAGCAGTGTTACCATCACAAGCAGCGACCCTTAAAATTTTTGCTACTCGACTCGTCCTTCACTGACTTGTAGCACTGTAAAAACTGCTTGTGTTGAGAAAAAGGTAAAAGAGAGTTTAATTTTGCCTTTTCTACCTAGATTACCCGTGTAGCACTGAAAATTGCTGGTGTGGAGAAAGAGGTAAAAAGAGAGAATGGGAGATTAATTTTGCCTTCTTATTTTAGGTTGCAGATATATGTTAAAGAGTTTAGTGTGACAATAACTCCTGTAGCACTGTAAAAAATTGCCTAGGTGGAGAAATAATATGAAAGGAGAGAGATAATACGTTAATTTTGTCTTTGTTTTAAGGTCACAGATACGTTTAAGAGTTTTGAATGGGAAGAAATGAGTGGATAGTCTTTCGCGATGCATAAGAAAAATTGTGTAGCAGTGGAAGGGTTCAGCGTTTCCGTGTCACTCCTCCTCAATCTCCTCTCCGTATTTTACGTGAGACAAACCAAGACTCCAATGTGTTGCCTCATATTGGACCATATTATGAAGCACCTCTACGCCGCACCTCGCCTACTTTCAAGCACAGGGTTATAAGAGTGTTTTTACGGCTCCAGTGGCAGACTAACACGATTTGTACATTACTGGCTGAAGAAACGCTCTTGAGAACCCGACCAATCATCTCTGTGGCCTTGAAACATCGTCTTGATGAGAGAGTAAAGCATTTCAGAACACGGGCCATTGTCGTCATGAGTAGAGATTAGTAAATGAGCTCCGTGCCTCAGTCCGGCAAAGAAAGGTCAGTTTTAATAACCTGGCCACGATAAAGCGTCCCTGGAGTTATTGACAGACTGAAGCAATGCATAACAGTGACGGCCGCTGCTGCAATAATTAGACTGTGAGCGATACGTCTTGCTGGCACGAGCGAGACACAGATAGTACACGATACGGGCCTTGCAGACTCATCCCCGTGACACGCACCACCCGCACGAACGATAAACAGATACAAGTACACACAATAGGCGCTTCACGAACTCATCCCCCTCACACGCACCGCACAAGATACACAGATAGGAGTGCTTACAACTTTCGCCTCACAAATATCTCCCTCTCAAAAACTAATGTGCTTCACCTCCGCTATTTCAAAAGGCTTTTACTTAAATTTGCAAGTTTTGAAGGTGTTTTTACGGTTCTAAAGGCAGATTGACAAGATTTCTATTATCAATTGGAGAAACACTCTTGAAATCCCCACTGATCATTTCTGTGGCCTTGGAAAATAGTCGTGGTGAGAGATCAAAATGTTTCTGAATACGGACCCAGGGATACAGAGAATACATACCGTACGCGTCTCCCAAAACACTCTCTCTCTCTCTCTCTCTCTCTCTCACGCACACCACGAAAGTTTCACAAGTAGAGTACACACGTATCATACTTAGCGTCTCTCCGTTCTATGCAACGCTGCTTTGTGTTAGTGGCTTTGATTATTCGTGTATTTCTTGGTTTCCTTAGTGATATTAACCCCTTTAGTACCAGGACGCATTTTCATATTCATTCTGGTTACTATTTGGCGATTTTTAGACAGCTTCAGAAACTTATGTGGGGATTAGAATAGTGAAGGCTGTGGCCATGTATCTTCTGACCTCCATACATCCTTCCTGATGCAAATAAATTCGATTTATCACACCAAAAACTCAAGGTAAAAAAAATGCGTTTCAGTACTGAAGAGGTTAGGAGCGATGTATTTCTGGTCCATAATATTGGTAAGGGGTCAAATAAAGTATACTAGGTGGTTAATTCCGTCTGGTGAAGCTGGTAGTCATTCACTGGTGTACCTGCGACTACTGAAAGGACGAGTCGCAGTGTCAGTCTTGTGGGAATTTCAGGAAATGCGTATTAATAAAACTCACGCGATGAAGATTTTTTTTTTTTTTTTTAACTTTTTACCTTCATGTTTATAATACCTGACAGAAAATGTTGGAAAATATAAAGCCTGTTTATTTTCTTATCTCTTTCTTCTTTCATATTCTGAGACTTAGCTCGAGAGAATTACGAATAAGAATATCTCGGAATGAAATATAACCTGTAAAGTGTATTGAAAGACTCCATTGCTCGTTGTCCCCTTGATTTAATGCACCCAGGAGACCGACGACCATGGCTGCTGCATCATACTGAAGCACAACAATCAATAAGTTAATTGCGTCCCCCTACTGCTTGTGTACCGAGGTGCTGGCGTGGCGTGCATTGCTGGGTAACGTCATATCTCCCCGCGCCGCTTCTCTCCCTCCCTCCGTCCCCACCACATCCACCACCACCTGTCTGCTGCATGTGCTGTGTAGTAATGGCCCACACGTACTGTAGTTCAACCTGGTCTAAGCCTGAGTGATGACGCAAAACTGTGTGTGTGTGTGTGTGTGTGTGTGTGTGTGTGTGTGTGTGTGTGTGTGTGTGTGTGAGAGAGAGAGAGAGAGAGAGAGAGAGAGAGAGAGAGAGAGAGAGAGAGAGAGAGAGAGAGAGAGAGAGAGAGAGAGAGAGAGAGAGAGAGAGAGAGAGAGAGAGAGAGAGAGAGAGAGAGAGAGGATTAACACTTTTCTACGCCATTAAAATACGTACTTCAATAGTTTTTTTTTTTCTTTTCTGTTATGCATTTCTTACACCATGTTAGAATGTTGTTAATGGCACAGTAGTTCCCGCCACGTGACACCCAGTAAGCCATGGTGGAATCCCGCAAAGACACACGCAGGTACAGTATTTCTCTCGCATCACGCCTTGTTTAAGAAAAGGAGTCATAAATCAGAGGCAATTCCTGGTGTTAGTGCATGTGTGAGGCCGCAACACGCCACACAACACCGCCACCCTGTCTTGCATTGCACCACCAGCCTATAGTGATCCTAGTGATGCGCCCTCCGCCCTGACGGTGACACCCTCATTATGACAACCTTGCCTGACTGAAGGACGCAGCCTGGCCCAGTGGCGTGCGTCTCTTGTTTGTGGTGTCACGCTGTCCCCCACACCCCCACAGCCCCACTACTCCCACCACGCACATTAACACATTAACAGGTAACTGCACCCACACACTGGACAGGGTGACAGGGACGCGGGGCAGCGGTCAGCAGGAAAGGAGCAAGGTCACGTTTAGCGCGTTCCGTCTCTGTTCTATAAAGTGATGCAGACACAAAGAAGACCTCGATTATGTGATACAGGGATACGATTTGCAGGAAGGCCGTGCTCTAGATAAGGGGAATTCCTCGCCCGTATTCTATATGGAGGGAAGGAAGTGATGATAGCAAGAAAGGAAAGGAGAACAAAGGAAAGAGTGAAGCGACAAGGTATATTTACAGAGAGAGATAGGAATAGTTGCAGTAGTAATAGGATAAAAAGTGATAGTTTAATGTTCTGAAGGAGAGAGAGAGAGAGAGAGAGAGAGAGAGAGAGAGAGAGAGAGAGAGAGAGAGAGAGAGAGAGAGAGAGAGAGAGAGAGAGAGAGAGAGAGAGAGAGAGAGAGAGAGAGAGAGAGAGAGAGAGAGAGAGAGAGAGAGAGGAAAAGATAAATATAATCACCATATGTTATTTCGAGGAAACTAGTATATAGTGTATAAATATAACAGCAATATGAAAAGAAAAAAAAAAAGAAAGAAAGACGCATCCCTCCCCCACGCACATACTATATTAATTAACATTCACATTCGAGGTTTCAATTTATCACGTTGAATAATGCAAAATCTTTAATGGTATACGTAGCACTCGAGGCCCGTGAACTCTGCACAGACGGTCTGTATTCTAAAACGCTCTTCTCTCTCACCACGACTATTTTCCAAGACCACAGAGATTATTAACCGGGTTTTCAAGAGTGTTTCTCCAGTGTATGATAATCTTGTCACTCTGTCTCTAGAACCGTAAAAATATCCTTAAAAAATCGTGTAAATTTTGATGAAGTCTTTTGAAATAGTGGAGGTGAAGCGCAGAAAAGTTTGAGAACACGAGACACAGACACGTGGGGCGCAGCTCAGGACAACGCCGCGACTCGTACATCATTCAACAACACTCTTGACGGACTGTGGTCAGAGTTACAAGGGTTCTGACAGGTACAGTATACATTCCCTTGGCACTTTGGTGACACTCATAGTCGCTCGCAGCTTCCCCTATTGCCTTACGTTCTTAATCTCTTCAGTACCATAACGCGCTTCCATATTCATTCTATTTACTATTTGGTGATTTTTGTACTACTTCAGAAACTTATGTGATGATTAAGATAGTGAAGACTAGCCATTAATCTTCTTACCTCCATAGATCCACAATGTCTAATCGTATACAAATCTCAAGGTAAAAATGTGTCCAAGTATTGAATGAGTTAAAATGTGTGTGGGATTAAAATAGTGAAGATTCTGGCCATTAATCTTCGGACCTCCATAGACCCTTTCCTAATATCAATAAAATGTCTAATCGTACACAAATCTCAAGGTAAAAAATGTGTCCAAGTATAGAAGTTAAAATGCGTATGTAAGATTTAACGAATATCAATAATGGGGAAAAACAGAGAGTGTCTTGAAACTGGGTAATCATTTCTGTGGCCTTTGAAGATAATCGTTATGAGAGAACAAAGCGTTTCAGAATGGCTACGTGTCTTCACTCACTCCCTCCCTCACTTCACGCCGCCACATTACTGTTAATTGAGGCTCTTGATGTTAATTTTCATCAAACTAAGTGATCAGTTTCCAGGCAGTGAACTATGAGTCTCAGGTCAAAGGAAGACTGGAATCAGGAACTCGTTTTACCTCGCATATATTAAAGTTAAAGAAAGGAAGGTTTTGAAGGAAGAAAATAATACTGTCCAGGAAAAGGGGAAAAAAATACTTGAAAATGAATGAGCTTTGCATGTAAGAATGGAAAAGAAAGCACCAGCAAGAAACTGCTTTACCTCAGTTATTTTGCAGTAAATAAAACATGACAGTTCCCAAAAAGTAAAAAGTAAAACTTCACAGAACTGGTAAAAAAATGAATAAAGATCAAGTATTATACCACGCGCGCGCGCGCACACACACACACACACACACACACACACACACGGAGAGAGAGAGAGAGAGAGAGAGAGAGAGAGAGAGAGAGAGAGAGAGAGAGAGAGAGAGAGAGAGAGAGAGAGAGAGAGAGAGAGAGAGAGAGAGAGAGAGAGAGAGAGATTCCTTTCTCATAACTTTTTATTTTTTCTCCTTTGAGTTACGTGTGGCAGTGACCTCGCCCGGAATGACCTCGCGTGGCCTTCCTGTGATCCCCCGGGGCTGAATGACTACCGTGACCTGCCGCCTTGCCAAGGACGTCACGTGACTGGCATCGAGCCGCAGCACGACACCGTGCTAAGCAATCCCGTCACACCAATGGAAATGACAATTTTCCCTGCACCCAGATGTCTTGACAGAGAGAGAGAGAGAGAGAGAGAGAGAGAGAGAGAGAGAGAGAGAGAGAGAGAGAGAGAGAGAGAGAGAGAGAGAGAGAGAGAGAGAGAGAGAGAGAGAGAGAGAGAGAGAGAGAGAGAGAGAGAGAGAGAGAGAGAGTCACCTCACACAAGTGGAAATGAGATGTTTTTCGTTGTGGGATTAGAGAATTTGTACGCTTTACATTTTTTTCAAGCTCCGCCTCCTTTCTTTTCACCTTATTCCTTGCTGCATGGGACGACTTCTCTCACGGAACAGGAGGAGAAGAAGGAGGAGGAGGAGGAGGAGGAGGAGGAGGAGGATTGTATAAGCGCTTCATGTGAAAAGGGTAACTCTGAAGGTTGTGAACGGGAGTAACATAGATAAACAGTAACTTACACAGTGGTGGTTGTTAAGGTTGTGTCCCAGGCGACACACCACCACCACCACCATTCGCCGCCCGTTGCGCGGCTGCAGGGGTCGGCAATTGTGTTGCAGGGGAGTGCCATGCGAGGCCACCAGCTGTCTGAACTGCTGCGGCTGTATTTGCCATAGTGACGCCGCCCTTGAAGACAGTCCACACCAGAACTGCGCTGCAGGGCGGCGTGGTGAGGGAATCTTCGTACCGGAAGAAGTCATCCACGTTGTCCGACAAATGTCTCGCAGGATGACGGGTGGGATCGTGGAAGTCTCCTGAGGCTTGAGGATATTCGTTCCAGGCCATCAAAAGGCTGGACGCCCAGCAAGGCCACGCCTCTACTGGGCCGCAATGCCTCACCCTGATTTCCGTGACCCTCGCGAAATTGCACAAGTGCAGATCCCTTGGGAACGTGACACCGTCCACAGTGTGCTCGAAGCCCCGGCTGTTTGTTGTGGCCGAGTGGAAATGGAACGAGTAAAGACGAACAGTGTGTCAGGGAGGGCGTCGCCTGTCAATGAGGCGTCACTCATTGGCGTCACCTTCACGGAGTGTTCCGTATTGGTAACCTTGGTGGATAAAGGCACAAGGCTGTTTAGTTGTGGAACATGAAGTGTTCCACAGTTGTGCAGGGAACATCCTCATCGCCACGGGCGACTGTCTTAACTTCCCACACTCAGGGAAGGCTGCGGGCCATGTGGTAGGCCCACAGCTTGCCTGCACCATGTGGCGAGGCGAGGGACTGTTGCCGCTACCACCAGCACCATGGGCACTAGTATCTCCACAGTGAAATATTTAACGGGATGTTTGCCTTCTATATCTGGCTTTTAGCTCTTTTCTGTTTCCTATTTCGTGTTGTAAGAAAAAAATAAAAAGATGCAGTGTGGATGAGGACGCTGGCGGCTGCTCATGACTACCACCACAGCACACAATGACAGGCGGCGGACACAGGAAGCTGCGGCGCGGCTGTGAAGGCAATGAACAAAATAAAGAATAATCCATGCGGGTGTCGTGATGGTGGTGCAGAGGTCGTGATGGTGGTGATGGTGGCGGTGCGGGTATAATGACGGGAGATGTTGAGGTCGGTGCCGGTGGAGCTGAATGGTGATGTGTGGCCAGATGATGGGGATGGTGAGCGCTGGTGTGCGAGGGGCAGGTAAAGGTGATGTGTATGGATGGGTGGGGGGGAGGTGCAGATGAGTATCGGTGCAAGTGAGAGTAATAGTGAGTGATGGTGGATGATAGTGAGAGACTGTATTTTTCCAGAGGTAGAAAAGTTGCAGTGAATAAAAGAATACTAAGTAGGTAAAGAAAAAAGCGACATAACTTGTGATTACAGTAGATGATGCTAATGTGGCGGGCGGTGTCTTACTTGTTGCACGTATTTACATACTCGAATGTTTGACGCCATCCGTGCAGCTCTTTTTTAAGCTTTACTGGATGTGAGGTATTACACTAATTTATATTTACACGCGGCAACAGACCCGCAACTCGCCCAATGAGACTGTGCAGGGAAAGAACTGCAGCTAATATCCCGGACTTCCTAGACGGTTTCATTTTAATTGCATGCACTACAGTCCAGCAGTTTCCGCTCCTAACACGCTAGTGACTAACATTTAAAGGATCATTTACCAAAGGATGACGATGACTCAGACAACAAATCTTACCGTGAGCTGCTCTGCCTTCTTCTTGACGTCTTGCTTTCTCGCCTCCGCCATCTTGAGTCGCCCACGAATAGTATACTAATGCAAGACGACGTATTATAAGAGTGTTGCGTGAACCGTGACCCGGTCGTTGCCACCACGTGTCCAGGTCACCATGGCGGGTGTGAGGAGCAGACTCCCATCTTGCATCACACCATCGCCAGGTGCTGGCCGCATCTACCACACCACAGAGTCACACAGCACCTGTCGCCAATAATCAGGTGCACGTGGAGGTCATGGTTCACACTAGGATGTAATAAAGGGGTGTCCTGCAGGTCACACGCGAGGTCCTGCGGTGATCCTTCCGTAGCCACACGCTGGGCAACCCCGCTGCCATTCACTGTGCATCCAGACCCGACAGTCCGGGGATAGTGTCCCCGAGGCACCTTGATCTTACTGCTGTGACGGCACACACACCACTGAGGCACTGACTCACTCTGCAGTCTGCGCCGCTGCTCTCCGTGGCGCTCACTATATGCTGGCCTCGATCGCTGTCTTCATTGCTCCCGCTCACACCTGCGCTCTCATACAGTTTGCCATATTTGCCTTGACGACCACTGCTGCCCTAGTTACGCGTATAATACACAATATATACCTAGTCTCTCTCTCTCTCTCTCTCTCTCTCTCTCTCTCTCTCTCTCTCTCTCTGACTGGTTACATTTTCTTATTTAGTCTAACCACTAAAATGGAGTACATCGTGTTCTGTTTCCTTTCCCCTGAAGCCCTGAAGTCTCCATCCTTGGGAACGTCTGCCAGCGCCAAATGCAGTGCAGGCAGGAATCATGTTCATTTCCCGCACGGAATGACTGCTCCTCACATTTCAAACATCTGGTCAAATTATTTAGCTTGTGTCAGTCCGAACGTTACTTTTCTTGAGTCTGCTTGCATTTAACATGTTCCTAAAAGAGCGATCACTTCTATCTCTCAAACAAGCGTCTTATTGCCTTGATTTCCTGCTCACGTAAACTCTTTAGGTCTGTCCTCATAGAGTAGATGTAGAGATATTTGTGCACTCACAACTTTAGACCACCAGCACGGCTTGCATAAAAGGAAATTTTATTAGATGCCATATCCGGAATGGTAAAATCTAATCGACGCGCTCGTTTCATTACTATATCATTAAAAATTCCAACATAGAAATCTGTTATACAGCGCCCTCATGATATTCCCACCCCTCAAGTTCCATATAGCAAATCTTGCCCTTGTAACACCAGTTTTTCTTCATATTAATGGGAAGCAGTTGCATGAAAAATCACTGCATTGTATGTTAAGAAACAAAACTGTCACAGTTTTGCACACCCTGAGTTCGCCGAAGCTATAGTTTTGACGAAGCCGCCTCGCCGAGAGTGTTCCGAGTGACGAAAGTAAACACAACAGTGTGACAACACACGTGTCTGGCTCTGCACTTATTGAGTGGTGAGGCAGCGAGGACGACCATTCCACCCCATTGCATTCTGACATATGTGTGACATGGAGAGCAGGATGAATAATAAGAAGCCCCACTCGGTGCCCGTGCCGCAGCTGTATAAGGAAGCCAGCAAGATACTGGGACAACTGGAGAGGAAGGAAGGCTCCCTCAAGACGCTCGTGTACGGCGGCAAGTACAAGGTGAGCCAAGGAACGTAGTGTATCATCTACATTACCGAGATACCGTTGGAGTAGAGTGCATTTGTTTAGTGTTGTGAGGTAACATACACAGGCCAGGTAAGGACTATTGAGATGGACACCGGCACATACTGCACGGCAGCCACATGACAGTGCAGTGTCTGCCGCAAGGTATTCCTCTCACCATCCGCTCCTGTATCTCCTTGTCGTATTTGTTAGTGCACCACATTACCTCTCAGTGATTGAGGACATTATAAAACTTATAGATTTAGTGTGGAAACTAAAAGATGTTTTCTTGATTATATTATTAAAAAAAATTTGATTAGAAAGCTTCAGATGTTCCTGTTTTTTCCATATTTTGTCAAGAAAATTAAATTTTGAGAGGAAACAAGATAGCTTTGTTTTGTTCAATATTTTACTAAGAAATCTCATAAACTGAAATAACCGTTGCTGCATGTGGGAAACACTGGATGTGTGAAGGCACCCATAGCAATACATGACCACCGAAACCATTGTGCAGCATTCCTGCCATTGTGATCTTACTATCAGTGTGGCTGCTGGAATGGCAAGACTGCAGCGTTTATCATATTGTACTTAGTATTCCTTAACCTCTATCACTTCTATGCAGCTTTTAAACATCAGCACTCTTTATTATACTCTTTCTTCATTTCCATATTAAGAAAGTTTCATGCTTTTTTTTCAGAACTTCAAGAAGATTTATGCTTTGTTGTCTAAAGCATGGAGTCAGAGGTCTGAGATTCAGCAAGTGCTGGCTGCATCCAAACTGTTTCATGACCAGCCAAATTTTAAGTAAGTGCCTTAATTAAAAGTACAAGTATTTTCTGATATACAATTCACTGTTACATAGTATTTCCCTTCAATGATGTTTGTATTTTGCTACCTTGGGTTTGCTTTGGGTATGTTTTATTTTTATGATATCTTGAGTACACAATCATTTGCTCTGCATGCAAAAATAGTAAAATTCTCAATGTTTTAATAGGGGCATATATATATATATATATATATATATATATATATATATATATATATATATATATATATATATATATATTCATTCTTAAGTCTGCTATACAACCATTCTCTTTATGATTAGATCTTCAGGAAGCTAAGCCAATTGTGTATCAGGGAATAACTGTAATACAATTCCAATATGTATCACGTAAGTTGATATTATCCCACGTAGTGTCTTTACTCAAATTGCTTCTCCTTGCATTTATGTACCTACATTTAACACATGGTATACAGTATAATGTTTTCATTGTTATCTATATTTCTTTTTTCAGTCCTCATCTTGCACACATTCTGACATCTGAATTACTGAATAAAGGTTTTCTGTCAGGCAACTGCAAGCCTATTCAAGTTCTTCTTGAATATGAGGAAAAACTCAAGAGCTTGGCAGCCCACCACCTCACTGATGTAACACCAAAGCAGCATAATCATGAGAGTGAGTTCATTTGTATTTAATTACTTTATGATAATATTTATCTGTATAATGTATCACTCCATCTGAAAGTATCCCTCAGTGGGTGACAATGACATAAGAGCCTTCATCTCTCCCCACTCTAACATTACATTCTTGCATGTTCAAGAACTTGCCTTACAAACACCTGCTCAGTGCTCAACACACTTTGAAGGATATTGTTACTTCTCTCTTGCTAACTTTGATTTTTTATATTAATTTGAATTTAGATACCAGTTTGAAAACCCATGCTTTATCTTTTGTTATTTTATTCACAGATGGCCTCCCTCGATATGTCCGTGTCAACACTCTGGTATCATCAGTGGAGGCTGTACACGCAAAGCTCTTCAATGAAGGCTGGCGACTGACCAGTTATGACAGAGGTCATACTACCTATGATGATTTTCTGTATTTAGTTGAGGTTAGTCGTATGGTAGTTTTGTAATCTGAAATGCCAAGATCCGCAACTCATGTCTGGCAGCCTAGGAAGATACTCTCTCTCTCTCTCTCTCTCTCTCTCTCTCTCTCTCTCTCTCTCTCTCTCTCTCTCTCTCTCTCTCTCTCTCTCTCTCTCTCTCTATATATATATATATATATATATATATATATATATATATGGTATACCATGATTCTTTAATTGTAATATTTGTTATGGTGCTAAAATATTTAAACATTTTCTTATTTGTGCATTTCAATTTCAGAACCTAGAGGAGTATTGCTACCTGATTGACTATCACATACAAGACCTGCTAGTCTTCCCTCCAAGTACACCATTTTGGAATAGCTCTTTGTATAAAAACAGTGTAATTATTCTTCAGGATAAGGTAAGTGATCACTTGCATGATTGATGAATATCAGATGTAATTGCATAAGATCATGTAGTATTCTTATGAAGCTGTCACTGCTGTTTCTATTGCAGCACCACATGTAGTGCCTACTTGAGAACTAGATTTTCCATCAGGTAGAGTTGCATTATGATTTCAGTGTTCACCACCAGCTTTGGGTATTACCCTTTTTTAGTGACCAACCTGGTGAACATTTTTTTTACTTTATATGCGATTGCAGCTCTATTTGCAGTAATGATTTTCAGGCCAGTTGCTTACCAGTCTTCCTCAGCAGCGTTAAAGCTGGATCCTGTGTCCTGGACGCTTGTGCTGCTCCAGGGAACAAGACGTCACAGATTGCGGCTGCCATCAATGATTCTGGGTACTTTTAATTTTTCTTATGGTTTTACTATTCAGCATTATAGTTCAGCAATGCTTGACATTCCTCTCTCATGACACTACCTTAGCAACAAAGATACTGCCACCATGATGTGTTGTCTGAATAGTCTTCATCCATCTTGTCTCAGTGTTTGGAAAGGATAGGCAATATACTAGTCTGAGTTGCATCTCAAAAATATCCTTTGAGAAATTAACAACATGCTCATTTTGCAGAAAAATAATAGCTTCAGAGAAAAACTTCAAGCGTTTTAAAACTTTAGAGAAGCTTCTACAACAGAGAGGAGTAACATGTGCCCGTGCCATAAACCAAGACTTCACAAAGCTGCCTTTCAAGTTGGTTGCTCGTGTTAAGCACATCTTTGTGGATCCAACATGTTCATCCAGTGGTAGGTAGAATGGTTGATACCAGATGCAACAGGAAATAAGACATGACACTACAATTTTTTCAATTGTACATATTTCTTTGGAGATTTATTCAAATATGGTATAACCAAAATATTATTTACTACATTGACTGTGAAGTAATGGTGGCTTTAACTCTCAACAGGTACTGACTTACATATGGATGAAATAGGTCGTGAAAGGCTAGAAAGACTGGCTGCATTCCAGATCAGCCTACTCCTGCAAGCATTGTCCCACCCAACTGTGCAAGAGGTTGTGTATTCCACCTGTTCAGTCCATGCAGAAGAAAATGAAGAAGTTGTTTGGTCGGTCCTCAGGCAGCATGAGGAATTTGAATTAGAAGATCTTGGAAGTAAACTGAAGGGATGGAAAAATTTTGGAAAAGAAGATTATGAATTTGGCAAGTGTTGTTTAAGAACAGTACCTGATATAGACAAATGCCATGGTTTTTTTGTAGCAAAATTTATTAGGAAAGAACTTACTTCTAGTTCAAACTCATTATGGGAGAGCAAAAAGAATGAGGAACCAAGAGAACATGAGGCAAGTGATGACATGGACTATTGTGTCAAGAAGAAGAAAAGGAAATTTAAAGATTGAATGTCAACATGACCCATTTTTGTGTGGCAAGCCCTGTAACACTGCACCATGTAGAATTTTATAGTTTTAATGATGGTAGCTTACACATTTCACAATAGTATGAAGCTTCAGATTCATACAGAATTTTTCAGTTATGAAATATGCTGCATTATTAAGTTGAGCATAAAAAGCTTTCCTGGTATATTTCACAATTTTACTTACCATTTGTATGCCAAAATTGTGTGTTAGCCCTTCAGTAAAGCTCAGTTAGCACTTTTGATAAAGAGACTAAAGCTGTGGCTATGAAGAGAAGAGAATTATTTCTGGACAATTAATGGTCTAAAAACATAACCATTGCAGTAAAACGGAGAGAGAGAGAGAGAGATGTGTCCACTTGTAGCCTAACCTTTATCATTATTCTTTCACTATTATGTCTCCTCTGCCTCTGTCTTTAACTAGCTTATTATAATGTTCAGGATTATATATATCTTTAGTAGTTTTCTTCCTTACTACCAAACATATTATCATCATTATCATCAGCATCATTACTCTCCTATTTCCTTTTTCTATATTTTATTTTTGCTAAAGAGTATTTTCTTCCTATGCTGCCTAACTTTCCACTCAATCACTTAATTCATGGCGAGGCAGCAGGGATTGTTCTATCAGACTGTTATAATGCATAAATATAGCATGACATGTATGTGAGATTTTTTATGCATATAGATATACAATAAACAAGAAATATATTGTCTTTTTTTAGTACATAATTTTCCAGAACCAGCACTAACCTCTTCTTTCGTGTTGTGTCTCACTGGCTAGAGCTCCTCTGGCTGACTATATTAAAGTTCACATGATAGCATGCATGAGAATTAAAGTATGGTCTATACCATAGACTTTGCAACCTAATTGGGTCCATGTGCATTAAAAGGAGGGTCTGTGTGCAAAATTTGATTAGACTAAGTAAAAGAAAGTAAAGTCAACACCATTTTCTTTGTTTTAAGACTGCCTGCCTAATATTTCAGCAGGTCTGCCAACACATGTTAAGTATCCAGAGTCTATGCATTGCCATAAATTAACTATTAAAATTGCAGACATCAGCGATACCTGATATATAGTGAAATACATGTATATGAATGAAAAAAAATCTATTTATTTACAGTTGCTGCAGTAACAAGGTTACAAGGCCTCGAACAAGTGAACAATAATCAAAACTTACACCTATATCAACGCAGGTTAAAAAGAAAAGACTGGTGTTCAACATGAAGTGAGTCATGCCGCAAAGGGAGAGCTGGGAGGATTAACTCCATAATTATAAGACCATGTAAGGGAACCAACAGCTAAGTGGGCCTTCTTATGTATCACTCTATGTTCCCCTTGGCTAGCTTTCCCTTCTTAGTATCTTACATTAAAAAAAAAAAAAAAAAAAAAAAAATCAGTATAAAAATGTAGCAGAAATATTTTGTACAGTTTAAAGGTTAACAGAGGGTGTGAATGGTAAGTGCGCCATACATGGTGAGGCAGCATGTTGAAGGCCCGAACACCACCACCAGCCTGACATTGACAGCTGTCAGCTGCCAGAGGGCCATTCACTCACTATATTCGGCCACCTCAAGGCACAGCTCAGTTCTAGTGAGACGTCATAGAATGATGATGGCCTCTTCCCTGGGCATATAGCACGCACGCGCACACATACACACACACAACGATAATAATGCTGCTGCTGTTGCTGGTACTACTACTACACTCCTTCACACATTTCCATTCACCATTTCTTCCTTCTATCGCTATACTTTATGTATTTCAGGTGGTAAAAAGCAGGAAATGTCCGGGAAACACTGTAAATTCAAGGAAATGTAGATAAGTTGGTTGGGAGAGGTCCTGGTCTTGCTCATAGTGGGTGCCAGGCAGTCTGAACATGGGTATACATAACTATCGCCTTATTTAACACTGTAATGGGCTGTTTCTATTTTGGTGGTTAATTCTGGCTTTGCTTCACTCTCTGTGTCTGGAAACACAGGGGAGTATAGGTAAACATTGGTGGACTGACCTGTATAGAAGGCACGACTGTGGCCTAATATTTACGTACGTAATTAATTTTAAAATTCACGAGAAGAAAAAAAGCGCCCAGACTGGAATGCACTACATTTTTAGACGCAACAAATACTTTAAGTAATAACCAAAATATAATAACGTTACCGAGTCGTTTGTTTACATTGCGAATTCCAACGAGCTGTCTTTATTTCAAATTAACGGAGCCAGAAACACATCATAATGTTAAGAAGGAAAGCAGAGCCACATTACATTATATTACATTTTCTGAATACGATTTTTTTTTTGTTTTTCAGCGAAATGAAGAAAAGAGATTCCTTGTCGTATAAAGATTTTTGTTTTCTATCACGGTATGGGTAAAAAAAAAAAAAATGGAAATAGTTAAGCTGTGGAATATCATTACTTGGATCATGTTTTTTCATATTTTCAAGCCTTATATTAAGCACATTAGGCACCAAAACAATTCTAAGTTTGCTAATTAAAATAAAAGTAAAATTATAGTGCCGAAAAATTATTTCGAGATAAAAAAAAAAAAAGCTAGACACGATCTTATTACAAATTATGATTTTAATTACATTCCTATATAATAAATAAAAATATAAAAACCAATGCAAACTTCGATGATAAACGAGAAAAAATCATGATGTAAGGCCGAAGTAATTCTTTTTGCACCTTTTCTCACCACTTCCATATTCCCCCTATCCTCCCTCCCACATACCTCGATTCTCACCCCTCCATCTCCCCCATACACCTACTTTCACACAGCCATCCCTTACAACACCTGCAAAACACTTGAAAAACGGTCGTAATTACTTGGCTACAGCTGGGTACGTGAAGGGGCGTGGTTGGTCTTGGTGTGATGGTGGTGGTCGTGACTCGTGGGACGGTACATATGGTCTGTGTGTGTGTGTGTGTATTGTGGTGACGGTAGCGGCGTGGCGTATACTTTAAGGCAGTGGTTCCCAAACTATCTTACCTGACGCCCCCTTCTTGCTTCCAGTAGACCCGCACGCCCCCCCCCCTTCCCACTTCCTCTTTTGCTCATGTGAACTTATTTTATTTTATTGCATTTATTTCTTAGCATTGTTCAGGAAAACAGATCTCTGTTTGTATTAAATTTTAATAATGAAAGCCACTCAAACAAATAATAGTACATTCCAGAGAGACATTTTGATTTTATTATTCTTATAATCTATTAAAACATTTTTTTTAGCAGATGACTTCACGCCCCCCTTGAATTCTCTTTACGCCTCCCTAGGGGGGCGCGCCCCCCAGTTTGGGAACCACTGCTTTAAGGGAATGGTGTAAGAGAGAGAGAGAGAGAGAGAGAGAGAGAGAGAGAGAGAGAGATTTCAGTATCGTACGTAATTCACATCACATACGCAAAAAATAAAATAAATAGTTTTGATGTGTTTACGATAACATTAATTACTACCACCACTACCACGTACCAACACCAACACCACCACCACCACCACTACTACTACTACTACTACTACTACTACTACTACTACTACTACTACTATTTGGCCGGGTGAGAAGATAACATTTTAAGTACCGCATTAGTTCTGGGAACAAAATCTGCGTTACCAAGGGGAAGTAGGTACGGTATTAGGTGGCTACCTCCTTGCAAACACCGGCTCCTCCCTTAATAATCTTATCTTACATAACAACAAAACTGGAGTAAAAAAAAAGCCGAGGGTTAATTGTTACCATGAACAACCAAATAAACAAACAAGTAATGAACATCAAATTACATGTGGAAATAAATGATGAATTAATGACGCAATGTTAATGACAGTTCGGTTCCTTCTTGGCCCTGCTAGGTGGGATAGGTAGGCTCATATTATCGACGATAACTTCTGTCATGTAAATCCTTTTCCTTCTGGCTAATCTGTCTCGTGCCTTTTTCTGTTCCATCCCCATACCTAAGCCTTCCTTTTGTTATTCTTCTTGCTAATTTCATAGTTCGGGTCCAAGAAAAGCATTTCGGGGCTGAGGTCAGCTCGGCTCAGGCGTCGCCCACGTGCCGGGAGGAGCGTCTGCTGGCCTGACGGTGTTGTTGTGTGTGAGAGTGCGTATGTGCGTGTGTGTGTGTGTGGCTCCAGGAGGACGTGAGGAGACCCCTTGACGTAGCGTGTGGCACCTGCAGGAAGCGGAGGCACCACCACCACCATCACTACCACTGACCGGCCAGCTACTGGGACACTACTGACTTCATTTATCACCACTACCACTCCCACCTTCATAAGTCACCACCACCACCAGGCAACACCAACCCAGTAGTGAGTGTGGCTGCTCCTCACATCTCAGTTTGAAGTCAATGTTTGCATGCACGGCGATTAACTGTGGTTAGGTGATCTGTCGCAGCGTGATGCACTTAGTGACTCAGAAGGTGCCGGTGCCTGCACAGCCTGGTGTGTTGTGGATGTTAGCTAACAGTTCAACACTGCCTCCCTACCACTGCTGATACTCGCATGATGATGTTTGTTTTAAGTGCTAGAGGTATTCACAATTAGGAGGAGACAAGCTAAAATTATGAGTGAAATTGTTCCTAAACCTCAGTAGAAAAACAAAAATTTTTAGCAAACTTATGAACATTTAAAATAAAAATTTTAAAGAGGAGGGAGTAATTCCAGTGTTTATCGTGACTTCCTAAAGCTAGCACTTTAAAATGATTATATACAGTATAACTGGGGTTTTATTAAACACCTTCCAAATTGCATGTGGGACATTCTTTATGCAAGTTGGAGGGAATTTATATTGACTTACATAAAGAACATTTCCTGCACCATTAAGCTGTATAACTTCTTTTGTTAAATCTCATGATACAGAACAGAAACAATTCTGTTCCACAGGAAAACTCTAATGATGGAAACATCACCAGTCTGCAGGACTCACATGTGTCACAAGATATGCACATATATACTGACATTTATTTTTTTTATTTATTGATTTTTTAACTGCAGATCCAAGATGTCGTGGTTGTTTGGCATGAACCAGCGGCCTCAAGACTTCTCGCAGTTTGTGCCGCCAGCAGCAGCAGGAGGTGGGGACCAGGATGGCGGCGGGGACTCAGGTGATGGGAAGGGTATGAGGGGCGGAGCCATGGAGGCCTATCGTTTTGACTCCTCTGCCTTGGAGAGGGCTGCCAAGGCTGCCAAGGATCTGGAAAAGTCAGGTGTGTGATGGATCTTACTTGTCACTTACATTCAGCTCATTAGAAGAGGTAATGTGAGACATTCATTCTAGAAAAAGCAAAGCTTTAGAATAAGAAATAATTTGAGAACATGAAACTATGGTGTATAATGAGTGATTGATACATTGATACAGCCATGCACATTATTTTTGTGAATACTCACTCCAGTGAAAGGCAGGTGCAACATTGCCAATATTAAGTTAATGATCAATAATTCTTACGATAAATATTAATTAGTTTCTTTATTATATTCCACCTTATAAGAAGTAAGTTAAGAGACAGATAAGGGTGGAACATAATCAATGTAAGGTTTGAGGCTTTCTACTGCAAAATAACCACAATAAAGAATTATTATATCTTGCTGAGATGTCTGCAGAATGATGTTAATTATAGATAACAAGCATGAGTTTGTCCTTTTTTTTATTTTCTTTAATTTAACATTATGTATTTCTATTTAGATTGGGATAGACATTTACTAGTAAACTATTTCAGCTTACGCTAAAGAAGCTTTTGAACTGACAAAAATGCAGGAAGAAACCAAACAGAAGGAACTAATGGGTACAGCCAAGGAGATGGAGGTGAGAGTTTAGAGTTGTGTTGTGTTGTGTGTGAAGTATTCATTTCCTAGAAATGTGCAGTGGTGTCACCAATATTGCAATGTGTGAGCAGTTTGGACATTGAGCTTCATGTTGGTCACTGATAGATAATATAAACAATGAGTGACAGGAGGACAACAGTACAGTAAGGAATGTTGGTGTTAGTAGACTAAAATCTGTTCACTTACAGCGACAAATAGAGCTGGCCAAGGCAGAAGGGAAGCGAATTGAGCAGGAAGAAAGAAGGAAAACTCTGCAAGAACAGTCCAAGCTAGACCAGCAGAAGTCTCAGTATCAGGACCAGCTGGCACGGAAGAGGTGAGGCAGAATGAGGCTAGCTGGATTTATCTGTTTGACAAGTGATGAAAGAATTCTTTGTAACAGTTGATGGCACCTATTTTGTCGTATTTTGCCTGATAAAAGCCATCAAATGTCAGTTTAATTCAGTGTTGAAGATTATACATACTACTGTGCTTTTCTTTGCTTGTTTTGCATATTGAGCAAATAATTTGCATACAAGGTGTTTATTGTGTTCATTTCATGAAATTGTTCACTGCTAATTCTATAAGTGCAGAATACTCTATCTTCAAGTTAATTTATTTGAAAAAAAAAATTAGGCTGGAATAATAATAATAATCATGATAATAATAATAACTATGATAATAATATATAGTTTATTAGAATTGCAGTATATACATACTAAAAATGTAGATAGGGGATGGAGGAAGCTTAAGATGGTTGCATTAGCATGTGTAGGGAAGGTGAGTCCCACAGGGAGACAGAAAATACAGATGAATGGCTGCTGGGTCTTGAGTCCAGGTAGGTATTGAGTGTGGCCGGCCCACAAGGCAGGCTACCTGAGGCAGAGAAGGTGTGTAGGTAATGCCGCAGAGATATCGCCAAAATGAAATAAAAGCGAGAAGTGTGTTACTAATAATACAAATATATAGTAATAGTAACAGTGATAATGATAATGAAATAATACACACTGTCACAGCAGTATGTCAGTCTTCTTACTCTGAAAGTCATTAATTCTGCAGGTATGAGGACCAGTTAGCACAACAGCAGAGGATGAATGAAGAGAACAACAAGAGGCAGGAGGAGTCTGTGGCCAAGCAAGAGGCCATGAGGAAAGGTGGGATGTGTTATCTGTCCTCAGTGGTTGTTGAGGAGAGACATATTGTATGTAGTGACCATCCCATGACAGGGCCCTTTTCTCTGTGAGTGATGAAGTTGCATATCTGGGACTTGAATTCAGTGTCTGTTTTTGATTTATGGATTGGGTTTAAATGGCCACTTTTTTCATCAAACAATTGTATGAATTGTGTATTAAAGTGTGGTGCATTTTGCAACCATCACCATTCCACTATTTAGTCTGCTTCAAATCTGTTTTCTTTCCATTTCTGATTGACATGTCTTCCACCACAGCCACCATAGAGCATGAACTTGAGCTGCGGCACAAGTACGACATGAAGAGAGTGGAGGCAGAGATGGCCGCCAGGGCCCGGACAGAGAGGGAGAACCAGGACCTCACACTGGAACAGATTCGGGTGCGTGCGGCAGAGGACCGAGAGACAACCCTCAAGAGCCTGGCGGAAAAACGGGAGACCATCCTCTTCCATCAAGTAAGTGTGTTGTGAATGTTGTGGAGCAAACACTGGCCTTCTCATGTGGATGCCGTTGTGCACACATGCTGAAAGTATGCTTGTGTTAAAGAAGAAAAACCTGACTTCCAAGATGTGATGCATCACTGTATGTCTCAAGAGAATCAGGGACAGTACTCTTAGGAAATCGTACAAAAGTAAAGTGATAACTGGAAGGAAAGATTATGATACTTTTGTGGTTGTAATATTTATTTCATCACTATTTAAGAATTTAAAGGAATATGTGAATAGAAAGAAAAGCCATTTCACAAAAAAGAAGAAAAATAAAAGAAGAATTATTGAGACCATGATTGTTTCAAGAGTAGTGCATAGTGATTCATGAAGTTACTACATTCTGATCATGTTTTTTTTTTTACCCACAGGACTGCTGGAGCAGCAATTGGCACTGGTGTTGATGCTTTCCTGAGTGAGCCAGCCAAGATCCAGGCAGCAGTGGCAGGCCTGGTGGCCCTCACTGCTGGCTACTATGCTGCCAAGGGGTCACTTGGCATTGGGTTTAGATTCCTGGAGGCAAGGTTAGGTAAGGACTAATGACACATCAGTCTTCAGTAACTGTCATCCTTAACTTTGAGGTGCTGCTATAACTTTGCTAATTCAGATGACTTCAAATCCAGACAGTCCAATATAGATAGATAGATAAATAGATACACTTTATTGTCTTATTGCATATACATACAATGAGAAAATCATTGTGGTGGGAACTCCGTACAGTTTATGGACATACACAATGAATACCACTTCACATTTCACATTTGTACTATACATGTTATGTACAACCGTCACATACACACACTATTAAAAAGGCATCCCATAAGGTAACTATAAAGGTTTCCTCTCTTAAAGAAAGTGTAGTACAATGTAAGATAAACTCTATTATTGAGTTTCATATACATAAAATTAGGGATCCAAAGATTAAAAATCACACACACACACACACACACACACACACACACACACACACACACACACACACACACACACACACACACACACACACTACAATACAATACAATACAATAACCCTTTAAGAAGAAATAGAATTTGATTGATATAAGAATGTGGTTGATGAGTCAGTGAAGTTATTTGTTCCAATAAGTACTGCTTCATTTCCAATTGGAAGATTGTATATACTTATTTTTGTATTGTATTAATTTTACTTAATTACAGCCAAACCATCACTGGTGCGTGAGACTTCAAGGATCAGTCCCTTTGAAGTGGTGCGACACCCCGTTCAAACTGTCAAGAAGCTGCAGAAGAAGCCAGAGGATGTGCTGGATGGTGTTGTTCTGAACCCCAAGGTGGAGGGGAGAGTAAGGTATGCTAGTAATGATTGCCTCTTGTTTAGGTATCACGTATGTAATCGTGAATATGCCACGTGTTTATGAAAGACACCAAATGTCTTCCTTCTAGACACATCAGTTCTCTTCTCTGCTATTAAGAGTTTTGTAAAGTAAGGAATATTTTTGAGCAAGTGTAAGTGTTTGGCAACTTGTTTTGTTCCTTCCAGAGATATTGCTATTGCCACAAAAAACACAAAGTTCAATAAAGGCATGTACCGCAACATTCTTCTGCACGGCCCGCCAGGAACTGGCAAGACACTCTTTGCAAAGGTAACACATTTTCCAAGTGCATGGTTGTCTTTAGATATTTTCTTATCTATCTTTCTCAGATTTATAAAGGCTATAGATATAAGATATGTTATTTGGATAGGTAAAAGCAATTATTCAAACTATTTTGTCCCTTTTACTCCAGAAATTAAGTGACATCATATCTGAAAGAAAGCAGCATATTGTAGCCACAGTGCTTGTAGTAAAGGATGGGATATATTTGTCACTTTAGAATGTGTCTACCACTGTGCTATTGAAATTGAGTAAAGTAAGGCACTCAGAAGTAATTGCAGGTTTAGTAATGGCTATCCTTGATGGTTTTTAATTTTTGTGATTTTCAGAAACTTGCCATGCACTCCGGGATGGATTATGCAATCATGACGGGAGGAGACATTGCTTTGCTGGGCAAGGAGTCTGTTGGTGCCATCCATAAGGTAAAGTGTTGTGTGTTCTTTGAAAGGAGATGACAAGAATATTGGTTCACAAGTAGAGTTGTAGATGAGTTGTATGTTTGTTTCATACATGTCCATGTTTTCTTGTTTCTTTTTTAAGACAGAGAACAAGAATTTGAATTTCTTTTGAAGATTTGGGCAAATTGACATGAAATGTAATGATTGTCATTCTGACTGCTTGCATCTTCTGCAGGTGTTTGACTGGGCAAGCACATCACGCAATGGTTTGGTGCTGTTTATTGATGAGGCGGAAGGATTCCTGCGGAAACGTCATGAAAACATCAGTGAGGAGCTGCGGATGGCCATCAGTGCTTTCCTGTACCGGACTGGAACGCAGACCGACAAGTGCGTTGTGGAGTAGTGTGACTTTACACTTCCGTTAAAAAAATTCAAACTTTTTGTTTTATTTAATGCATCTGTTGAGTAAAATGACTAAGGTTTGTTTGGAGCATTGCTGAGTGATCTGCTCTCCACCTTAATGTTGCCTTGCTCTTCTGAAAAATATTCCTATTTTATCTTCTATTTTCTTCAATAGTATCCTTCCTCTTCCCTTGCCCCTGATTCTCTCCTGTAGTTGCATCCTTACTGCTACCATCTTGAATACCTCTTTGCTGTTCCAGGTTTATGATGGTGCTGGCATCCAACACTCCAGAGGTGCTTGACTTTGCTGTGGTGGACCGAGTGCATGAACCGGTGGAATTCCCTCTCCCATCATTGTCTGAACGAGAAAGACTTGTAAGACTCTACTTTGAGAAGTACATCCTCCTCCCGGCGTCTGAAGGCAAGCGGTGAGTAACATTTTGTGCTCATGTATAGTGGTCAACTTGACTGGTGTTCAGATTCATCACATCAAGGATAGGAAAAAAATGCATCTTGTGGGAAGGGTGTTGGGTTGCTCAGTGTTTTGAGACAGGGAATGACTTTAACTTGCTGTTCATATAGAGGGTCACATGCTTTAAAGATGTTCTAATGAAGGAAGGAGTTTGATTGAAAGAAACAGGGATGCTACTATTTTGCTGTCACCTCCCCCTTGGAAACCAGTGGAAGGAAGTGAGGCAGCAGAGACATAGTTAATGGGCACTGTACAACGCTGACTTTCTTACCATCTGCAGGAGGCTGAAGGTGGGTGACTTTGACTACAGTGCTGCCTGCTCATCTGTGGCCAAGGTAACAGAAGGAATGTCAGGCCGAGAGATTACCAACTTGGCTCTGGACTGGCAGATGACCACTTATGCCTCCCTGGAGGGCATGTTCTCTGAGGAGATCATGCTGAACAGAGCAAAGGCAGCTGTGGAGCACAAGAAGCACAAGGTGAGGATTCACAGATATACGGCAAATATGTTATTCCACTTTGGCATAAAGTTGGTTCAACATTTGCTGATTTATTTTATAGAGTATTTCTCAAAAGTTTTATTGTCAGTTACTTCATACATTGTCATAGAGGACACTAGATCATGATCTGGTATAAGAATGGCTGCCTTGCAATAACAGACCAGAGTTGTGAATCTGCCTTTTGGTGAAATAAGTTTGATAGTTGTAGGTACCAACAGAAGTGAAACAATTCAGACATCAGCAGAGAGGTTGCACATTGTTTTGTTTACTTTCTGGAGCTATGCATGTGGTGCTGCAGAAAACCTCCTAGAGAAAGAAAGACACTTAGATGTTGCACTTAATTCCTTAATGAAGTTGGTCACATTAACAGTTGGACATTTAATTTAATTTGTAATCTTCTCATGTCTTTCATAGTGAGAACCTTGAATTACCTCATGTATTTAGTTTGGTGGTGAATTAAGACAGTGATGATAAGGAGGTGGAGGTATTCATTCACTATATTCATTGTACATACATACTCATATATAAACTGTTGTCATCAGGTGTCTTGGCGAAGCGCCCATGAAGACAAGAAGTCTGTGTTCAGTGCAGCGGTGATTGCTGCTGCCAAGGAGGCGGCTTCGTCCCCAGGTGAGAAGCCTGCTGCACCCCCTCCTGAGAAGCCTGACTCACCGCCGCCTGAGAAGCCTGCTGCTGCCAGCTGAGAGGGAGACCTGCTAGGGACCAATATTGCTAGGCCTTGTGATAAAACATAAGGGTTTGTACAAGCTGCTGTGAGTGGAGATTGTGGGTGTTTTCCTCCCTCAGTAGAAAGTGTCACTTTGAAATGAATAATGTGCAGCTCAATGAAAAAAAAGTTAATAGTAGAATTCAGTGTTTGAGTATCTGCTTGGGGTGAGACTAAGGCCGCTGGGAGATTTCAAGAAGCAATAGAGTAGAATTTCACTTAAATTGTTGCAAAAAAGTAGTCTTTTATTAATATTACTATCAAGTAACTATTGCCACATTTTATTGGATTTCCATAGTAATGTATGGTGGTACACAGTGATCCCTCAAATGTGTAAAATCTGCAAAGTTCATCTTCATTAACATACCTAAGACATGTCATGAATCTAAGTCAATGTACAATAGAGAATGTGAAGAGGTACAACTCCCTGTGTGTCTTTCCACTTTATGATAAGTGTGGTGCCATTCCATATTACTGTTTATATTGTCAATGCTGAACCAAAAATAACTTAACTATCAAAGTTTGAACATGTAATGTGTTATGTATGGAGGAAAGCAACAAGGCAGATGTACAAACTTGTTTTATTATAAGTTTGCTTGTTTACTACAGAAACAATGAATAATATTTTTGTAGTGTTCAAGTAAATAATTGTACAGGTAAACAATTTGGAATTGTACAGCGTCTGTATAGAATGGTAAAATAAATTGTTTTATTGTTTAGATTATTTTCTTTTGAATATAGGAAGAAATTTTGAGTGAAGGGAAGAGAGTTGCTGCTTCCAGACCAGAGCCAGACAGAGGAGACACAGTGTGAGGGAGGGAGGGCTCTTGGCAACAAAACACGTCTCCATGTGTGTGGGTAAGTGGTACAGTACAGGTGCTTCCATGTAGTGGCTGCTCAAATGGTTATTAAAGGAATTTTGTTAAGGAGCAGTGCTTTAGAATTTGCAGCATTAATGATAAATCTTTCTGTTCTATTTATTGTTTCCTGTGGAGGAGTCTGACCAAGGACATAAAAAGTCAATTTCACACGTTTATCTGATTCCAAAAGGTTCATCAATTTAGTCAATATGTTATTAGAGTGTAATATGTTAAAGAATAATAATTGAATATATAGGAGAGAGAGAGAGAGACCACTCCCCATATACCTCCACCCAAAAAAAAAAAAAAAAAAAAACTAGAAGCTCAAGGAATCGAGATGTGAGGAAGGAAGAGGTCAGGAAGCGAGGCGGGGAGGGGTTGAGGGACGCGCCAAAGGAAGGAGTCAGTCAGACCGGACACGAGAGGCACGCTTGGCCGGGTTCTCGCTGGGTCGTGGGAGGAATCGCGGTCTGGATAAGCAAAAATGTCGAATTGGGCTGTTTGGGCGAGAGTGGCGCGGAGTATTGGTGGTGAAGGGAATATGTGGGAGTGAATAGCAGGAAGGGAAGGGGAGGCGGTGGTGAGGTGAGTGTGAGGGCGTGGTGAGGCTATAGAGGGAGGGAGAGTAAGGGCGAAACGGAAGGGAAAGTTGAAGAGAGACAGTTTATGCTGAGAGAGAGAGAGAGAGAGAGAGATGGAGATGAAAACCGTTTCCACCGAGTGTTTCATTTCATAACTGGTTTTTTTATTCCTTTCCTGAAGCGCAGTCAGGCAGTGGTCGTGGTGGTGGTGGCGGTGGTGGTGGTGACCGACACACACACACACACACACACACACACACACACACAGTCGTACTTCACAATAAGCCTCTGTTGATACTCATTTACGACTCTCCAAGATTGATAACAGAATAACAATGATAACAATAATAAAAAGACGTAAGGTTTAATTCACTCCCACAAGGAAATCTCGCGGGACGGATGGACTTCAGTGAGAGCGGAAATTAGGTTCCTGTCTCCCCCATCAGATAATTTTCTGCCTCTGCATCTTTAGTTGTCTTTGGGAGGCTGGTCGTGGGTGGAGAGAGAGAGAGAGAGAGAGAGAGAGAGAGAGAGAGAGTAGTATTAAAAAATGCCTTGTTCTCTCACCACAACTATTTTCAAAGGCCACAGTAGATGATTACCCGTATTGTCATGAGTTTTTATCGTGTTGAATATGTAGAATTCTTATTAATCAGTCTCTAGAACCTTTCAAACGTCCTTAAAACCTGCGTACATTACTTCAACTAGGAGAGGTTCGGGAAAGAAGTGCTTAACCCCTTCAGTACTGAGACGCATTTTTATTTTAAGTTTTGGGTACAATTAGACGATTTTATTTACATTAGGAAGCGTCTATGGAGGGCAGAAGATTGATGCACAGAGTCTTCACTATTTTAAACCCTACATGAGTTTCTGAAGCTGCATAAAATCAAATAATAAGCAGAATAAATAAGAAAACATGTCATGGTACTGAAGTGAGTAAGAATCCTGGGAGAAAAAGAAAGGCTGCAAAAAATGACGCAAGGTAGACGAAACAAAGGCAGTAGAAAGTATGGGAGAAAGGAAGGAAAGCGGGAAGGAGAGAGGGGGCAAAGGAATATATAGAATCCTGGGAGGGGCGGTGGATGTGTGGAGGTGGTGGACGTGATGGTGGCGGGAACGGTGGAAGTGTCAGGGTTCGCGTGGAGCAGCGATAGTGGTGGTGGTGGATGATAAGGCTGGACAGTGCCGTAACGAAGTTCAAGATACTGTTTGGGAATGATGGTGGTGGTGGTGGTGGTGTTGGAAAAGGACTAGCACGAGAAGAAGGCGTGGTGGCGGTGGTTGGTGATGGTAGTGGTGGTGGTGGTGGTGGTGACGGTGGTGGGTTCATGTTTCATAATGGCAAACCTTGACCTGCCTCCTGCTCTCCGTGATTGATTGCCTCATTAGATGATGTTTATTTAGCAATCTGGGTCGTGGCGGGTCCTCTTGTCGGATCGCGTGAAGAACAGACGGGTGTGGAGGCGTATACGGAACAAAACGTGTGTGTGTGTGTGTGTGTGTGTGCAGGGGTAGGGGAGACAAGTGGAGATGTTAAGAGTGCAGTATAAGTGATGCCTATCTGTTATGCTTGACTTTAAAGTGCATTTCATATATACGAGGCAATTTAGTGCGACAGGAGATAGAGTGGGAGTTGGGAGCGGCCATTCAGGTGATAGGCGGGGACGTAAGAGGCAATCAGGTGAGGCGAGGGAGGAGGGAGAGTATAGTTAGGGGGGGCGGGGGCTGGTTGGTGTCCCTCTCAGGTCTCGAGTCTCCCTTCCCCAACTCCCTCGGGCGTGAGGCAGCACCCACAGGACACTCAGCTGAATGAGACACGTAACTCAAGGTTAACGCTTCACACATTCCCCGCCGCTGTGTTATAGGCGAGGTTGAGCTTGATGGGGGCTGGCATTTGCGTTCCTCCCTCCTGCTGTGATGTTACTGCTGCTACGCTACTAGTTTTTAAAAGGTTCTATAGTCGAAGTTACATATTGGTGTTTTTTCAGTTTAGTAACTAATTGTCATTTCTATATTATTTATGATAGAAAATTGATGTCCTCGTATCTTTCGGTTTATCTGATTGCAAGTCTGTATTATGATCAGTTTCATTAAGATTATTTATGATGACCACAGGGAAGATTAGACGAGTTCACGATATTCTTTATCGTATTGGAAATGCAATTTCGTTATCTCATTACCTGAATGGCTCCCGTCACGGTTATTTATTGGGACATTAGTATTTGAGTGGCCAGCACCACCTAGCGCGGTGACGTAAGTACAGACTCGGTACTCAGTCAGTAGCCAGAGTGGCCTGCGCGGGTGTGTGGTGGCAGACTGTCAGTCCGCGGCCCGCCCCTGAGGCACACCACAGCTGGAGGAACGAGCGGCAATACCGAGGTGACTGGCTGCGTAACGTAACTCATTTTACCCTATTGAGAGAGAGAGAGAGAGAGAGAGAGAGAGAGAGAGAGAGAGAGAGAGACCATTGTTATGATACTGAACCCTAACGTAGCATTACGTAACCTAGATTAAGTTAGGTAATACTAGGTCAGATTAGTGTACTTAGCTAGGAATAGAGTACATATTTCTGAAGATTAAGACTACGAATTTCTGGATATTTTTTCCTGTAGTATCAAAGGTGGCGTCCATCATAACAATAACAGCAGTAGCTCCACATTGTTTGCTGATAATTTGACGAGGAACTTCAACATACATGCAAGAAAGTGAAGGTAATAAGTTCTTTTCAGGTGGCTGCGCAGCGAGCAGTGAGGCATCAGGTGAAAGCCTCGCGTAGTACAGGTCTCACAGTACATGGTAAGTGTAATTGGCGTCTGTCTGTCTGCCTTTATTTTATTGTGTATGTCCGTACTTGCTCATCTGCACATTCTTGTTATTCCCATTTGCTCCCTTCTCTCGTTCTCTTTATTAAATTTGCCACAGGAGGAAAGAGAAATTAACTTAAGTGAGGCAGGAGGGCAGGGGAGGGGAGGGGAGCGCTAGCCTGTTGTGGAGGGGTAGGGGGTGGTGGAGCATTAATTTGATGAACAGGGAGGCGGTGTAAACAGTAAAGTATTAGGGAAGGAAGGAAGGAAAGGTGAAGTACAACAATAATGATCACTAACAGAGTAACCTGCATTTACTCCCATTCATTTGCTGTTCTCCGCATTCCTACTCCATTCAAACGCTCTGGCTAAAGTTACATGGGTTTTCTTAAGTGAACTCTCTGTGGCCTTCGAAAAAACCGTCTTGAGAGCAGAACATTTCAGGATATTGGTCTCTGATTAGCTATCTTCAAAAACCTAACAAGAGAGAGAGAGAGAGAGAGAGAGAGAGAGCAATTAGCAAGTCAGTGTGTGGTTGCGAGAGGGAAGGAGGAAGAGGAAAGGCACTCGTCTAGATCAAATCTATAGAAATGAACTCGGACCAGTGTTTTGAGACGCCTCACTCATTAGTACTGCGTTGAAAGTCCTTACATATGAATACTCCGTGTCTCAGTGTTTTGGTCACGAGTAGACTAGTATACTGGATGAGAGAGTGTAATAATCATAAAAACAGCATTAGAAGCATCCTGTAACACCCACTAACACTTGTCATTGGAGTCGAGATGAAGCTTCGAAGCGTCTGCGTGCGTGTTGATAGGATGAGGAGGGATACGAGGAGGAGGAGGAATAGTGGGAGAGATGGAAGGAGGAAAGGGGAGGAGGGAGGAGGGGAAGAGGAGAAAGTTATCGGGATGTGTATAGAGATGTATTTTTTTTTTCAAGTAAAACTACTTTATTCAGTAGAAAGAGGAGGAGGAGGAGGAGGAGGAGGAGGAGGAAGAGGGTAAAGAAAATGTTATGGGATGGATATATACGTAGTGATGCTATTTTTAAAGCCGCCAACACCAATCAGCTGGCGGCAGTGTACTTGTGATGGTGGTGGTGGTTAAGGGGAACTGTGAGGGGGGAGTGTAGCCTCTCTTCAGCTACCAACACCTACTAATGCGTCAATTCTCACTGTCCTCTGCTCTTCTCTCTCTCTCTCTCTCTCTCTCTCTCTCTCTCTCTCTCTCTCTCTCTCTTCTTTTTTCCTGCTTTTCTCTCTCCCTTCTTTTTCCTGCTCTTCTCTCTCCCTTTTTTTTTTTCCTGCTCTTCTTTCTTCCTTCTCTTTCCTTTTCCTCGATACCCTTGATGTTTATATTGCTCTCTTTGTTTCCTTACTACATTTTTCGTTTTTTTCTTTCTTTTCTTTTCTTTTTTTATTTACCTTGATTTGAATATTGCTCTCTCTCTCTCTCTCTCTCTCTCTCTCTCTCTCTCTCTCTCTCTCTCTCTCTCTCTGTCTGTTTCCTTAGTGTATCTATTTTCAATCTTCTAGAGAGAGAGAGAGAGAGAGAGAGAGAGAGAGAGAGAGAGAGAGAGAGAGAGAGAGAGAGAGAGTGTGACTTAGGACTAGTGAAAAATAGGAGGCTGGCGTGTGATTTATTGAAGGTAGCAGGTGTGCATTGTTAATTACGGATTGACCAACCAGAGGGAAGAGACGGCCGAGGGTTCCTGCGCCTTGTTATGTCCAAAAAACTTAAATACCACCACCACTACCACCACTAACCTAA